>NC_044359.1:31461767-31734267 GCF_007364275.1 Archocentrus centrarchus | reverse complement strand
TAAAATTTAAAGATAGTGAGAAACTTGAACCAATCAAGTCAGTTCAGGACAAATTTACTGACATTTTGTGTTCAGAAAACTAATGATCAACACTGAACAGTCTGCCGGTAATTCCAGCTGTTATCAGTTTAAATTTCATCACAACAGAAGCAGCCAGTTTCCACGTTTATGAACGGGAATGGAAATTTACCTGCATGAAACAAATCCACATCAGTCTGATAGTCCAGCTGGAAGAATAGCTGCTTAAAAAAAAACAAACAAAAAAACAAAAAACCAAAACAGACATTAGATAAACGGCACAGAATGGCATTTCAAGTTAAAAATGACTGGAGATCAGGATACACCAACTTACCTATCGTTTAACCATTCAGTCCCTGGTGATGGTGGGTTCTCTGGTCTTACATCCTTTATGGCCGCTCAAGTTTTCTTTCATCTGCATGATGAAATGAGTGAGTTTGATTAATTTATTCTGATACACAGGAGAACTGCATCTCAAATTCATTTCATAGTTTTAACCAACCTTAGGCCTTGGCTTGTCAACCCCTCGATCTGGTACTGGTACCTGAGCCTGAAGAACAAACAGGACTTAACTACTGTTAACAGACTGATCACCACTGAGTTACTGAGAGTCTGAGGCTCAGAACAGTGAGCAAGAAACATCGTCAGTTGTCGCATCAGACGGCACTTCCTATTCACAGTTTTCATCACTGACCGGATGCCTTAAAACAAACAGCTGGAGTCACTTAGTCACTCACCTTTCAAGGACACAAGGAGACCACACGGGGACTGTAATAGGATGCTTTGTACACCCATACTGTGAGCCATAAGACTTTAGAGCCACCTGACAAGGGTAAAACAATAAGGATATAGTTAGACAATAGTGGCAGAGGGCTAAAGGTCTCTAATTTTTAATCCTTGTAGGTGTTCGTATTTTTTTTTTTTTTGTTACTCGGTTTTAAGTCAGTAAAAAAAAAAAATTTTGTTATTCACAGAAAATGAGTCGAAGGCATGAAATATGGGGCTGAATTGAAAAGCTTGCATAAGCATCGACTCATCAATGATAAATCAACAAAACTATGTCAGATTTTGAGGACCTCGATCCGCAGACTCATGGAGGACACGTGGAGGCGTTCACGGTCCGCAATAAAACTAGCAGAAAAAAAGGAAACCACAGGACCAGCAGTCCTCTCCACGTGGCTCCAACACCACCACAGCTAACCTTAAACTTAGCGAGCTGAAATCACGATTTAAACCTTACAAACTGACCTTCAACTCACGGGCTTTCTTTTAAATTCCCCGGGGCCTTGTTATAGCTGAATGTGCTCTGCATGAGAGCTGCCACAGCCCAGCTCAACAGAGGGGAAGAACCCAAAAGGACCAGCAGTGCGCTTCGGAGCTTTTTTTATATCGTGATTGTCGCGGGAATAAAACGTCACTGCTACTTCGGATTTCTTCGCATTTTATCGGAGAAAACCGTCACTGAAGCTGATCCAATGTAGCGCCAGCTCACTGGACAATCTGATTTTTAGTAAAAAATTCATTGTGGTGATCATTCAGACTTTAAATACAGATCTTGTAACGCTTTGGACATTTTTATTGTGTTGGTTTATAACACTGTGCCAGACTTTCTTTCGCCTTTTTAACATACCTCCATTCAGCGGCTATTGTATTTTCTTTCTTTTTCTGTGTTCGAGCTGGTAATTTATGTTTACCTTTTCAACTGAATTGGTCCTCTGCATCGTATTCTGTACTTAATACCTTCCACCACCTGAACAAGCCAATTTAAACATGAAATAAAATGTAAATAAATAAATAAAACCATTTCTTCACTCATTTACTCTTTTTTCCCCGTTCAAACTCGCATTTACTTTTTAACACGGAGCGTGGCGACCTGTGACCGCAGGGTGGCGCTGTTTGACTGATTTACTCCTTGTTTCTCGTCACTCGTGTGAGGAGACTTGAGTTTGTGTCTTCTCCATGAGGCTGTGTCATTTTGCTCTGGGATTTGTTTCATCGGCAGACTTTGGATATCTCATCATATCCTCTTCAGGTAAAGTTTTCATACCTTCTGTAATCCTTGACTTGCAAGCAATGTTAGTTTTGCAACTGCCACGAGAAGTAATAGCAGTAATAACACGACACTTTGTTGACTTGACTGGATAATTGTCTACATTTTTGCAACATCTGGACAGCATGCTGAGAATCCATTCAAACTTCTGTTTGGTAAAAAGAAAAGCTTTTTTAAAATTACTGTACACTGAGCATATTAAAACCAGAATGTTAACTTTTAAACATTTACGTTAATTCAGGCAATCTTGGGAGGCATAAGTTCTAGTTCTAGTTCTGTGAGTGATAAGATGTGTGTCCTCATGCAGAGAATGAAAAGTGTGTGTGTTGTGGTGACTGCTTGAAGGAGTTGTGTGTTTGTGCATCGATCAGCTGCATCAGCATGTTGCCACCTGTGAAGAAGGACCGGGTTATTACTCAGCTCCCAAAGGTTAGCAAACACACACACACACACACACACACACACACACACACACACACACACACACACACACACACACACACACACACACACACACACACAGAGCAGTTGACTCCCTAACCCTTTACCCTGCACCAACCCTGAAAGGGTAACCTGTACCCACAATGACTTCAGTGTTTGTCCCCCATGGTAACAGCAATCCCCATGGATACAAAAAAGACAATAACCACCCCACCAACAGCCTGTTCACCCTGCTGCCATCTGGCAAGTGATAGAGAAGCATCTCCAGGCATAGAACCTGACCTCAGAGCATCAGCAACAACATTAGTAATGCCTAGACCTCACACACACAACCACACACACACACACACACACACACACACACACACACACACACACACACACACACACACACACACACACACACACACACACACACACACAGTGATACGATTAAACCTAATACGTTTACTATTGATGGTGAGGCTTTAGAGTCTTGAGCGCTGTTCTCTGCCCCTCTATGAAAGTTTCACCACGTGAACTAAGAACGGTGGATAAATAAAAATGAATGGACAGCAACAATTTATTAGCCATGATTTAGTTTGGAACATTTCTGTGCAGTGTGCAGATGCTTTTCTCTTCTGACTTTATTTTATTTATTTTACAGTGTTTTAGTCCAGATGCAGCGCTGCACACCAAAGACAGCTTCCACCCGCATGTGAAGGCTGCATGCCAGGTACAGAAAGCAGGCACAGTGAGGTAAGGTCACACAAGGGTTAATAAGACCCTCTGCCACCCATCATGCTACTGCGCACACTTCTACACTGTGTATTTAAATTAAATGACTGAGTTAATGATTTGGTCTTTTAAATCACATTAGGGTGACTGTGTCAGCTGACACTCCTGCCACATCAGACCACATTCACTTGGTGGACAATTTAAAGATAAGACTACTTAAAAAAAAAAAAAAAAGGCCAAAAGCAACAACTCTCTTTGGATGTTTGTTCCTCCTGAGGATGTAAATCTTGACAAACTGGTCTCACATATATGCAGTTAGGTCCATACATTTTTGGACAGTGACACAATTTTCAAAATTTTGCATCTTATGTATTTTAGATTAAAAAAAAGGGGGAGTATGGACAAAAATGGCTGTAAATATAATACAATACTTTGTTAAAACCCTTAAAGTAAAGCTGAAAGTCTGCACTTTCAAGAGATGTGGGTGTTGCACAGTTAGAGTGGGTGAATGTGTGAGTTCAGGGTGGTGATTGCTCTGGTGAAGAAACTGTTCTGGAGTCTGTTTGTTCTGGCTTTGATGCACCTGTAGCTCCTGCCAGAGGGCAGCAGGTCAGACAGTTCAAAGCCAGGGTGTGAGCTGTCCTTGATGATGTTTTTGGCTCTGCTGATGCAGCGGGAGGTGTTAGATGTCCATCAGGGAGGGGAGAGGACAGCCAATGAGTCTTTGTGCTGTCTTGACTACCCTCTGAAGCCTCACTCTGTCTGCCTCAGTGCAGCTGCCGTATACTGTGGTACAGTACGTCAGCAGGCGTTCAATGGATGAACGGTAGAAGGTCAGCAGCAGGTTAGAGTCCAAGTTGTTCTTCCTGAGGACCCTCAGGAAGTGAAGTTGCTGTGAGCCTTCTTGCTAACAGCTGTGATGTTATCTGACCAAGAGAGATCAGCAGAGATGAGGACACCAAGAAACCTGAAGGTGTGGACCCTCTCCACACGCTCGCCGTTGATGTAGAGAGGAGCTGGGTCAGTCCTGTGCTTCCTGAAGTTGATGATGATTTCTTTGGTTTTCATGGTGTTCAGTACCAGGTTGTTCTCTGAACACCAGGCTGTCAACTTCAGGACCTCCTCTCTGTAGGCTGAATCATCTCCCCTTGAGATGAGTCCGACCACTGTGGTGTCGTCAGCAAATTTGACGATGAGGTCGTTATTGTGGGCCGGACTGCAGTCATGGGTGTAGAGGCAGTACAGGAGGGGCCTCGGCGCACGGCCCTGTGGGGAGCCAGTGCTCAGTGTGCGGGTGGAGGAGAGATGGGGGCCAAGTCTCACAGTCTGGGGCCTGTTGTTAAAGAAGTCCTTTATCCAGGAACATGTGAGAGGGGGGAGGCCCAGGGTGTGCAGTTTGGTGGTGGGAATATCTGGGATGATTGTGTTGAATGCTGAGCTGTAATCCACAAAGAGCATGCGAGCGTAGCTCTGCTGCTGCTCCAAGTGGCTCAACACAGAGTGGAGAGCTACAGCGATGGCGTCCTCTGTGGATCTGTTTGCACGATATGCAAACTGATGGGTGTCGAAAGTGGGGGGGAGACGGTCTTTGATGTGCTCTTTACTTTACATTTACTTTAGTAAATGCAATATATTGATGATTGCTCAATAAAAGATAATAATAAATGAGTGCAGTAGGCAAATGTTATACAGTTGAAGGACAGAAGTAACACTGGAACTGTGTTGTTGCTTTTCTAGGTTATCAATCAAAATGTGAAATTATTGTGAGCAATTAAAGGGCACTTTGCAAAGCTCATAATGCCTCAGACATACCAAGTTTATATGTGATTAACTATTTGAGTGATTTTTCAGTGCTGTGTTATTTCATCTTGATGTTGTTGAATGACTGCTGACAGTTTTGGTTTCTGTTCTCAGCTTTAACGTTGCTAAGGTCATTGTCGTGGGTGATGTTGCAGTTGGGAAAACGTGTCTGATCAGCAGGTAAGGAGCTGTTATAAAGAATTTAAAATGTTTCAAACTTCAGAAATCACAAGAATGTATTTTTCTACACTCGCCGGCCATTTTATTAGATATGCCTGTTCACCTGCTCCTTAACTCAAATATCTAATCAGCCAGTTACACGGCAGCAACTCAGTGCATTTATGCATGTAGACGAAGTCAGGAAGACCTCCCGAAGTTCAAACTGATGAGATGAGAATGAGGCTGTTCTGAGTATTTCAGAATCTACTGGGATTTTCCCACACAAGGGTTCACAGAGAAAATATCCAGTGAGCGGCAGTTCTCTCTGTGAAAATGCCTTGTTGATGCCAGAGCTCACAGAATGGTCAGACTGCTTTGAGCCAATAGGAAGGCAAAAAATAACTCCAATAAACACTGGTTAGAACCACGGTATGCAGAAAAGCATCAGCAGGAGACCACACCGGGTGTCACTCCTGTCAGGTTAGAACAGGAAACTGAGGCTACAATTCACACAGGCTCATCAAAGTTGGAACTCAGTCTGGAAAAATGTTGCTAGGTCTGATGAGCTTCGATTTCTGCTGCAACATTTGGATGGTAGGGTCAAAATTTGGTGTAAACAACATGAAAGCATACATCCATCCTGCCTT
Organism: Archocentrus centrarchus; assembly: GCF_007364275.1. Lineage (NCBI taxonomy): Eukaryota > Metazoa > Chordata > Actinopteri > Cichliformes > Cichlidae > Archocentrus > Archocentrus centrarchus. The sequence continues at coordinate 31,728,435 of NC_044359.1, read as the reverse complement.
GTGTCAACGGTTCAGGCTGCTGCTGGTGGTGTAATACTGTGGGGGATATTTTCTCTGCACACTTTGGTCCCCTTAGTACCAACTGAGCATCGTTTAAACACCATAGCCTAGCTGAGCATTGTTGCTGACTGTGTCCACTCCTTCATGGCCACAGTGTACCCATCTTCTGACGGCTGCTTCCAGCAGGACAACACACCATGTCACAAAGCTCAGATCATCTCAAACTGGTTTCTTGAACATGTCCCAGTACTAGCAAGGTGTCCCTAATAAAGTGTCTGGAGAGTGTATGTATTTGTATCGTCTTGGAAACTGTGCAGATTTTGTCCGCCAAGTAACCGCATGGTCCGATAACATGTAGAAACTTGAGATGCTAAAAACTGAGCAATTTTGTTTCATTTTCATATTGCTGCATACTACAACAGAAACTTGGATTTACTTTGAAATGTGTGATTTTTTTCTTAAAAAGAAACGGTGGCGCCACAAAAACACACGCAGCACCGATGTGCACAGAGCTGGGGCTCATGTGTTCTTCACATCCTCATTACAGCTTTAACTGAGTTAACTGAGTCACTTAATAGTTTGAGCAGACAACGCTGGCATGCCATTCAGGGTGAAGACTTTTATGATACCACAAATTTAATTCATTTATGTGACCTTTCTCCAAATATCAGTTTATTATGTTCAGTAAAAATCCTCAAGAAATGAAACATTTTATTGTTAATAAAGACTTTCTCGGTCTGTCCCCGTGTTCCTCTCAGGTTCTGTAAGGGTGCCTTTGAGAAGAACTACAAAGCAACTATAGGGGTGGATTTCGAGATGGAGCGCTTTGAGGTGCTTGGTGTTCCCTTCAGTTTACAGCTGTAAGTGTGCTTCTGTACCACAGAGAAACCTCCAGTTTATAGACTGAGCCCTACACTAATTAATTTCCTGTGTTAGCTCATCATCAGGGTGCGTGGGGTTCACACAGTCTGCTTAAAGCAACACTACATGTGAAAACTCACCATGAAGAAGTTGAAAAATGAGCAATCACATAATTAGCTAATTATGGGGCTGTGCAGCATCCGCCTGATAATTTGATGATCTGGTTGTTTAGGCTGCTCAGTGGGACTTTAATGACGAGCTTTTCCTTGTGCATGTGCTCACTGCAAGTGCACGTGTTGAATCAGTGGTAATGGTATTAAGGTAATAATTTAAGCATTCAGCCTTTGGCTCGTTTAAACCAGTGCTGTTTTTCCCATTTTTTCCTTCAAGTTCACCAAAAACTTCAACAGACAACCATTAAAGCTGTGTGTGACCTGTTTCAGGTGGGATACAGCAGGTCAGGAGCGGTTCAAGTGTATCGCTTCCACCTATTACAGAGGAGCACAAGGTGAGTTAAGCTTCACTGTATTCATATTTGTCTTTTAAATAAAGCTGGTGAAAGAGTCGTGTCCATCGTCTGACTCACAACTGTCTGCGTTTCTCCAGCCATTATAGTCGTGTTTGATCTAAGCACCGTGAACTCATTAGCTCATGCGAGGTAAGGAGTTCCCATTACAATGCCAATGACAGTTATTTCCTTTAAATGTCATAAAAGGCTTACGACCGTGTGTGTGTGTGTGTGTGTGTGTGTGTGTGTGTGCTCTTCCAGGCAGTGGCTGGAAGAAGCTATGAAGGAAAATGATCCATCCAGTGTTTTATTGTTCCTTGTTGGTACCAAGAAGGACCTCAGCGTGGGTGAATTTGATCAGAAATAAGTAGATGAAAGGTTTAGTTTAATAGTTGATTAGTTGATTAATCAGCAGCAAATTTGAGGTGAGAGTGTGAGATATTGCTCATATTTGCTCTAGTGTTAAATAATTAAGAATGAAATGCTTTAGAAATTTGGATGATTTTTTTAACATTTTATAATTTCAAAGATTAGATAAAAACAATCAGTAGGTTAATAGCAAAAAAGCCCTGTGGTCATACAGGACTGAATTTAACAGAAATAAAAAAATATTTTTACTTTAATTTTTAGTTATCTGTAAAAATGCCAGAAAAAAAAAAAAAAAGATGCTGCTGTGACTCATCTCTTCCTCTGTGTTTTGCTCCTCAGTCTCCTGACCAGCTGGCTCAGATTGAGCAGGAAGCCATGAGGCTCTCTGAGGAAATCAAAGCGGAGTACTGGGCCGTGTCTGCAAAGTCAGGTGGGACACGAGCAGACAGTCATCAAGCCTGAATGCTTTTCAGTTTCTCTTTTGTCCTCTCAGTAAACTCTGCCCTCTGTGACTCTGTCTCTATCCAGGAGATGGTGTCAAGGACTTCTTCTTCCGTGTGGCTTCTTTGACTTTTGAGGCCAACGTTTTATCTGAGCTGGAAAGAAGTGGGTCGAGACACGTTGGTGACATAATCAGTGAGTCATTCCTCTCAGAAGATGTTTGCCGTTTCTGCTTGTTTGCTTGTAAAGTTAAAGGTGCCCTTTTTTCATCATTTATTTTTTGTATGTGTGTGAGCAAAAAAAAAAAAAAAGTGTTTTTTGCTTACACATAAAGAGCATTTCATGCCAGTGCACACTGAGTGGGTCTCTGACACATTTGCAAAGCAGTTGTACTTCTTCTTCCCCACCGTACCGCCATCGACAGGCACTGGAATGGCTTACAGTCAACACACTCCACAAGGTGCCAGAGGCAGAGGTTCACAAAGGGAGGTCTGGAGACCACGGATAGCGAAGTGGTCCACAAAATGAGCTATTAATCATAAAAATGTGGTATTGAACTGAAATTGAAATACATATATAAAATGCAGCTGGCTTGCTGAGGAGCCTCAGGAAAATTTTAGCGGTAGTCAGCGTCTTTGAATGATGCTAACTCCAAATCAGCAAAATTCCTTTTAGGAATATGAGAACATACTTAGAAACTTGTCTCCCCTGTAGCCGATTTTGAGAAGTCTGCCAGGCGAGCTCGTATCGCAGACGACGATCGGTTTGATCAGAAAGTGATTTTTCTTCTCAGATTGTTTGATTTGAAAGATTTTTTTTTACATTATGAGAAAACCTATCATGTCAAAAGACAAAAAGTTAGATAGAAAAACAGATTTTCCTGTTATTTTGTGACTGTTGATATTTTACACCCCTGTGGGTGGTAACCACTGCTCCGCTGTAACGTCCCACATCTTACTGTAACACGAGATCGCCGCCTGTCTAGTTGACTGTTTGGTTGTCCGCCAAATCCTCATATACAGTCATGAGCTGAGCGATCAAACCTGACACACGGGTACATCTTAGACGCCTGAAGGTTCTTATCTTTATTAGATATTATGATGTTATCACGTTGCCTGGCAGCCACTTAACAGGCAAATGTGATCAGTTTTTAGCATTTATGCACCTATAACACTTTATAAAAGCATGGTGATATTTACTGTATCAATATTGTGTTATTTGAAACATGGGCTTATGAAGTTAAGTTTACTGTATTTAGGGACTATATCAGAAAATCAGTATCAGATAAATAACTGTACTTAAAGGCAGCCGAAAAGTTATGCCATTATATTCATTTTTGTCAGCTGTATGTTACTGACATTTATAGCATGTAAATATGAAGACAGTGCTGTCTATAGGATCATCAATTGATTTTGATTGTTTTATTGCTTCAAATAAGAAAAATGAAGCTCACATTGTTCATCCGAATAACACAAAATTTAAGAAACATGTTCTGTTTTTATCTATGTTGCTGACAGGGATCACAGACAGCACAGAAACCAGCCGTAAACCAAGAAAGAAACCCAACTGCTGCTGAGATCCAACAAATATCTGCCTGCATATTCTGAAGCAACTACACAGCAACACAAAATGGGACAATCAGCAGGAATATTAAGATGAAATATGGACTCTGGGACTCTGAATATCATGAGTAGACCCCCCCCCTCCCATGAAAGCAATGTCGCAGTGCTCGCCAACGACCTGAGAAGGAATCAGGAATAGGTCAAGTTGTAAATTCTAAGTTGAGCCTGTAAACAAGTCTGTCAGCTGACTGATTTGAGCAGTGTAATCTCAGGAATGTTTACAGCTGACTGTGGCCACAACAAACAGGCCATTGTGATGTCCTTGATTCTGTAAACATTTATGAGAAGAGGAAGATTATTCTCTATCACATCCACCATTAAACTGCATTTTGTTGATGCCTTTAAAACATCCGTGTGAAGGAGCATTTTTCTCCTGCTGAAATGTCAGTGCCGGACTGACTGCATTTTATTTTTTTTTGAGGGGGGGGGGGGGGGGGGGGGGGTTCTCAGAGGCCTCCTGTCATGTGTCTCTCTGCTGCTAATTTGATGCGTACGCCAACTCCAGTGACCACGGTTATACCCGTTACACATCCCTCTCCTCTGACATAACAGTCCTCATGATCTTGAAAATGGAGGGATTGTTTTCAGAAATGGGGAAAAGCTCCGAGTTCCGTCTGCATCCACTGAATTTCCTCAGTAAGCCAGACAGGAAGAAGATGTGTGTCTTCACAAGTGTGCATGTATTTTCTTTAAACTCATAATAAACAGATATACAGTTGCTGCCTAAAGCATTGTTATCTTTCCATGTTTTTCAGTTTTAAAAAAGAGGCAACATCCATCTCTTTAGAGTAAATAATGACAAGTAAAAACATGCACAAAAAATAAAAAAAGATTCATGAAATAATTCAGATCCTTTATATTACTGGCTGGCAAGAGTATGCAGGAAGTTCCTGGAGGATGAAGGAATTTATACCACTGACAGCCCCCCCCCAACTGACCTAAATAGATGTTTTCGTCCATCCAACGCCACCAGGTTGCACCTCCAACCATCCAGGAGCTGAGTGATAACCCAGTTTCAAAACTGGGAGGAGATCCCCCGGACACCATCCCCCGTCTCATTAGGAGCATGCCCCGACATTTTCAGGCATACAAGCACGAGAGGACCACACAAACTGAGGACCATTTTGAGTTGCTTTTGGCAAAATGGACATTCCTAACACATTACTGAGTCCATATCAATCTAGTTATCCAGTATGATTTTTTCTCATTGAGCTCTGATGTGTTTTCAAAGTGTTCCTTTATTTATTTTGTCATTAGTTTTAAGAGTGAGTCTCTACAAGCGTTTCAGGCTATCCCATTTTTCCTAGTAGATCCTCTCAAGCTTATTGGAAAGCAACAGTGTGGGGTTTAAAGATTAGCTTTTTTTTTTTTTTTTGAAGGACCTAATTTGGCAGCAATCGTCATCATCACTGGTCAATTCTGACCAATCTCTGTGCTGCAGAGAAGCACCTCCTCAGCACCATGCTGCCTGTGCCATGCTTGAACAAAAGGAGAGTATCAGATAGGGGTGCCTGATTTAAAGCAGACAGACACAGACAGAATATCCAGTGAGCTGCAGTCCTCTGGGTGAAAATGCCTTATTGATGCCAGAGAACGGCCGGCATGCTTCGAGCTGATTGTAAAGCAACAGTCACTGAAATGACCACTTGTTACAACCAAACAATGTAGACGAGCAAAATGAGGAAACAATCAATCTCACACAAACATGTCAGTCACATGTCTAGACTGCCAGTTTGTTGCCTAAATAAGACACGGGACTTCATATGAACACTTTTATTAAAGGGATCACAGGTAGAAAAAGCTACCAGCAGTGCCAGAGTCCAGCTACTGCTGACAACCAATCACAGCCTCGCTGAGACAGATGCGAGATCTCCACCTGGCAACAAAATGTAAAACTCAGAGTATTTACTCAGAAACCATAATTAAAAATATTATGCCTATTAAGGGACCACGATGCTTTGCACACACCAAAATAAAACACACGTTTGAATTCCAGTGCTGCCTCTGTTTGTACTCTGGCACAAACAGCAAAAACAAAACTGAATGCATGAATCAGGAGAGAAACCAAAACTGCCATGCAGTTCAGAACATTATACAGAGTTATTAAGAATATAAGCAGTGGGAAGTCAGTCATAGTATATTCTGCTGATAGTGTTAGAAAAACTTTAGCTCATCCACTGAAATGTAATTTTACTGTGAAAAAACTTTTTTTTTTTTTGCAGATATTCAGAAGGGAAAAGTGATACTGACTCAGGCAGAATTACAGCAGCAGCGCATGAAGATCACATCCTTTGAGGTGGAAACATCACAAACCAATATTCACTGATCTGCAAACATTTAAGTTTTAAACATTTAACAAATTCAAATCTGAATAAACGTAAAAAAGAAAAAGAAAAATCATCATCTGACAGACTGTCGGGAACGCTTCTTCAAGAATCCACCAGTGAGATAACTGTTACTAAAATCAACATTAAAATGAGAACTTCTGCACATAAGCACAAGAAGTCATCCAAAAACAACCCGCTCCCAGTGTGGCACATTGTTAATGTCCACACAGCACAGGCCATAAAAATTCAGTAATACATTAGAGGCTATCTACAGGAGCCAAATACATGGTGTCAGCTGATCATATTACAGCATACGGTGAAGACAACTGTCAGTAATAAGTCAGTCAGTAATTCATACCTGACAGAAGCTTGCGTTATGAACCCCCTCTGTCACCGTGTGTGTCTGCTCAGTAACATGTTTGCTCTGACAGATGTGAAGAGTGGAGTCTTAAGGTTCAAACAGAAAAAAAGTCTTTATTCGTTCTGATGCATTCCATACAAATATTCAATTTCCTGATCGGCTTGGCAAAACGCTCTTTTGGCAACTGCTCGCAAAACTGCCAACTGTAATTAGATTGGGTTTTTGTTTCTGTCTGTCAAACCTATTTCCTCCATCAAACTAAAACCAATCGCAAAAATAAAGATAGCAGGACAGCTTGTCCTTCAACGTCTGTGTAGGTCCATGTCCTATATGTAACTGCTGCCACATGCTTCAAGTTTTTTATTTTTTCCTGTCATTCTACTGACGTTTTGCATGACAAATACAGTGTTACTCTGACTATACAAAATACTATGCAGCCGAAGCATGAGGTGGCTGGAGGTGAGGTTATGAAACATTTGGGCTGACAGGAGGTGAAAGGATGGGTTGATCTGAGCCGTCACACCAGAGTGACAACTGCAGCAACAATATCATGAGGTGACGGAACGCATCGCAGCGCGATGAAGGGGCTGGGAGGGGTGGGGTCGGGTGAAGAAAGAACAAGGTTGGGGGAGGGGGGGGGGGGTGTAAAGCAACGCCCCCCTGTGTGCCCTATCGGTCCATTTCATCCAGCAGTGGCGTGGCATCTCCGGCGATTGACATGGGTGTGCTCTCGATCATAGGGCTGGGTGACGGTCGTGGTGTCATCCTCTGAGCTTTCTTCCGGCCCTCTGCTTCCTTTTCCTTCAGCCACTGCTCGGCCATCTTGCCCCAGTCCACCGCGGAGGAGCTGCTGCCGCTTGCCCTGCAGGGAGGGAAGACAAAGGGGGATGTGTTTATTGGACAGTATATGAAAGGAAACCTAAATGAACAGTGGGAGGCTGCCTAGCTTTAAAATAATTTGTAGATGTAGGTTTAGTACCACCTAGTGACAGAAAATGGCAACATTCTACATAAATGGTTGCCTGGTAAAACGCTTCAAAACAGACATTTAACTCTTAAGCTTATGCTGATCTTCTGAGTTTGTAGGTGAGGGGAAAAATATGACCTGCACGTGAAGACTAAACACAAATGACTGACACTCTGGAGGACCTATCACCATTTCATTTATTACCTAAACTTCTGTTTAAAGCAGGATGCTTTTTCCAAAAACACATTCTGCCCTTTTGTACTTACTTTGGCGCCTGCTGCTGCTGCTGCTGCGGCGTTCGTCCTCGGGATGAGGTGGACGATGACGGTGTGCCCGATGAGTGGCCGTGGTGACTGCTGTGATGGCCGTGATGGCTGTGATGTGGCATGTGGCTTCCGTGTGGGTGGGGGTGGGCGTGAGAATGTGAGGACTGGGGGGTGGAGCCGGGGTACTGCGGCGTGCCCAGGGCTTGCTGGCTCGGCGTGGTGTACGAATAGCTGGGTGTCATCATGGGTGTTGCCATGGGTTGCTGAGGTGTGGCAAATACCTGCAGAAAAAGAAAAAAAAAAAATGTGTTGTCTTGTGAACTACGTCCAACTAAAACCACATTCAGTCAGCCCTAATGACGCCAAACATACAGTAAAGTTCTAATTTACTTCAGTGCCGGCCATGTTAACAAACCTGCTAATGTTTTGGCCTTGCAGCCATCATCAGACTCTGTCACATAATTTTAATGCAGCAAAAACCTTATTATAATAACTTTATTATTGAAAAATTAGACCAAGCTTAGTCTCATCTTGTAATTCAGGTTTCTAATGCTGTCCGGCTCACCGTATCAGCTGGTGTTTTCTGGAAAGCATCATTACGAGTTCCTGTTTACAATTATCACAGGATGTCTAATGGACCCCTGTTACCTATGAAAACCTAAACTTAGTGTCAGGCAGTGTGTTGGGAGCCATCGCGATCCCCAGAACAGCCTCTCCCTCTTCTGCACTAGTTTTAAAAAGAACAAAGTTGCCCTCACATGATACGCAGACGAGCTTCCTCCTCCACCCGTGCTGCCACCGTAGCCGTACTGGCTGGAGCCCCACTGTGCAGGGGTCGTGTTGGGGTTCTGGCCCTGGCCCGTGACTGCAGCGATGGCGTTGAACATTTGAGATGTCATGTTGCGTGGGAGGGCGTTGACAGCTCGTGTCAAGTCTAGCGAGGAAGGTCAGAATATATTAGAAGACAGTAAAATGGACAGAACGTGTGCTGAAAATGCAGAATATGGAATGGAGGAAGACAGTGAGACTCACCTGCAATATTAATATTAGCTGGGGTGGCGTTCAGGGATGCAGGCGTTCTTGTACGGCTGCTGTTGGTGGGAGTGATTCCTTGGATGGAAGAGAAAATATTTAAATATTCACCAATAACATATTTTAAGAGCTGTAATAGCTATTATAAAGTATAGTTATAGCACTTTAATACCTGGCACAGGCTCCTGATAATGGTCCTTAAACCAACGGAATAGCCCATTCACTGTCGGAAAAATCTGTGAACGGTAGCGGAAGCCATCTGGGGTAATAGTCACATATTCAATCCTACGAAGAGAAAAAAGATATTATGCTCACTTCTACAGGAAAGCTGTTAATCAATCAGAAACCTTCCAATAAAATAAAATGTACACTTGTGTGACATTTAGAAGTTGGAATTCACATTTTCTATCCACAGAGTCATGAAAACAGTCACAAAATAGAAGAATCATTTCTGCTCACCGTGGTTTTCCACGTGGCTGATAGCCCAGTATGAATTTTCCTGGTAGGTCTTTACATGCTGAAATAAAGTAAGGAATGAAAGTGGGCTTCTCCCTCTTCGCCCTGATCAACAACTCCTCCATTTTCTATCAAACAGAGAACAAGATGAGCTGAGACGTGCAACCCGCGACAAAAAAAACCAACAGAATGAGATGAGAAATTGATTCTTCATTTCAAAGAACAACGTCAAAACAGAAAAATCGATACAGACCTCCCTGTTTCCCCCGTTGCACTCCTGGAAGTACTTATGGCCCAGCAGATCCCGGGCAAATGACGCCATTGGCTGAATGTATCGAGCAGTGATTTCATCCAGATCTTCAAACTCCTGCAGTGAATCAAGGAAACTCTTTAAACAACATATGCACAACACGTTCTCTGCAGGTGTGATTAAGAACAAAATCATGCTTAAAAAAAAAAAAAAAAGTCAAAACAACTCACTTCATTATTGATCCAGAGAGTGTGACCTAAGCTGAATGCATTCTCTTTGCCTTCTTCTCGCACATCAACATGCTGGTAGATACCATCAGCCACCTACAAAACATTGCCTGGCGTCAGATGTTGTGCCAAACAAACTATTACTGTTAATATCTGTTAAACTTTTGACAAATCTTTCTGCCACATTTTGTTTTGGACACGATGAAGCATGTTATTATATTTTCCTCATATAAATGTTTTTGGGGTTTTTTGGAGGGGGGGGGTTACTCTACTGTAGTGCTCTGTTTCTTACTTTCCAGGTGACTGTGAGGTGGTTTTCTCCCTTGCTACTGGGCCTAATGATCAAATCCCCCTGATCCAGGGTCTCCATCATCTTCTCTGCCTGGTTGAAACTGATGTTGTGGAAGTTGGGGTGGGCAATCACACGCTTTATATAGGCTGAACAGACAAAGATAAATGGTATAAGTGTGAATGTTGTTAAAATATAGATTACTAGGTTAACCAAGTGATTAACGGTAAAAATTCAGTACTGTTTTGTGTTTTTATGCTTCATATACTAACGTGTTCGCTGTTGTTTCTTTTTGAGCTCCTCCTCCAGCTTCTGGTCTTCAGACTCATGGTCAAAGTCATAGTAGCTGTCTTTTGGGAGCTTCCATTCGTTGGCCTTGTCCATCAGATCGGAGGTGCGGCACGTGAGGTCAACACTGAATTTCTCAATGTCGATTTTCATGATGCGACAATGAACTGTCATGCCCACCTAAAGTAGCAGGGGTGAAAATCTGTGTTAATGCAGGTCAGGAAGACAGGAAAGAATGGAAAAAGGGAACAACTAATAATCCATCTGTCAGGACTGGATACTATAACTGGACAAACAGGAAGGTGAGATTAACCGAAGAGAGGGGAAAAAATCCTCACCTTGACCCTTTCCTCAGGGTGTTTGACCACTTTGTCACTGAGAAACTTGGTGGGAATGAACCCTTGCACACCGTTATCTAATCTGGAACGCACTCCAATCGCCTGACCTGGACACGACCCACTGTCAAAGTGATTCCACACCTAAAGCACCACACAAAAAACAAAAAAATTTGAAACACGATGTTTTGATGGCAGACTATTATTATTATTTCATACACAAAGTTCAATGAGAAAAGGAAAAGAAGAAAACAGTGTGCGGTACCTCGCTCAGTTCAGGGAAGTTGTCCTGCTGGCAGAAGGGACACTGCCAAAGGCCTGTAGCATCGTTACGAATGGCCTGGTCATAGCTCTCTCCCTGAGGCCGCCGGTGAGCGATACCAGTCACTACACTAGTGATCAGCTTACCTGGATGAAAAGGTGGTGAAAACATTAACCACAGGCAAAATTATTAATCACATATTTCTACTGTGACAGACACTTGACCAGCATCACTCCATTGAAGAAGTGACTGTGATTCATGAGCCGAGTGCTGATGGATCTTTATTCAAAGCAATATATCTTAGTGTAGTGTATATTACCGATATAAAAGGTCTCTGGAGTCTCCTTGGTGAGCATGTTGAAAACCTCCTCAGTGTTAGGGACTCTGTAGGGAACTCGTAAGTCTTTGTACCTACAGCTCAGCTCGGCACGGATGTCATACAGAGTAATTCCCTTGTTGCCATAACCCTATAGGTGCATAACACAGTGGGATGATAGAGGTATAAAAACTTGTCACCACAGACCTGAATCCTGTAGTGGTATAAAATCTACCTCTCTGTCTAAATAAACGGTAAAAAGGGCACATGACAAATAAAAAGAACAGATTGTTTTTTTTAAAGCTGCTATTAGTCCTTCTTAAGCATATTTTTCTTTGGCAAGATAGAGTATGATATTCTAATGTGGTCAAAGGCACAACACACAAAGACACTGACCTGTCTCTCAAGCTCTTCAGCAAATGCATCCAAGTCCAGATCTTTGAGACGTTCTGGATTTTCCAAGATCTCCTCCAGCGCTCCGGCTGGGTTGGCATCTTCTGCCGACTCGTCATACTCGAGGGCGTCTACAGCCATCTTGCGAGCCCACTCGTATGTCTCAGGGTGGACACGAGAACCATCCAGAACCTCGATGTAGGAGTCCGTACTGCCACGAGAATTCGAGGGAATGAAAACTAAGGCTCATAAAATAAACTCACAACAGCAAAACTTGAATTTTTTCAGACCATTTATGTTTATCAAAGGACTGAATCTGCATTTATTATTCAAGACAAGGTACCAACCTGTCCCCAAGTGAAGCCGTGTCAATTTTGATGAAACCAGCACAGTTGATAAAAACCTTGGGTCCCATGTGACACATTGTGACGAGCTGCGTTCTGTTTTCCAAGCGAGTGTTGTTCTGCTTCAGAATCTACACAAAACCAGTGTTTATAATGTCATCAAATAAGGAACAACAGTGTAATCTGATCTCACACATGCAGTTTATACAAGCAGCAGAAATTTATACCTTGAGAAGATGAGAGCCCTTCCTCGGACCCAAACCACACACATACTGAACCAGGCTCTGAGTGTGAGTATGAGCGATGGCTCTGTTCACATCCACTCCAACCTCATTGACACGGTTGATGAACTCACAGTAAAGAGCACTGAGCAAATCCTCCTTCACCACATGTTCCTAAGAAGGACAAGAGAGAAAAAACATTTTTTAAAATGCAGCTGCAGATTCATGTTTTACATTTCATTAGAGAAGCAGCAGGTCATGCTATAATTTATGATTATGCAATACATGATTGCAGATGGGGATCGAGGAGTGGTTTCAGTTGAGAACTGCCCATCTCACGAGAATCTCTAACCTTAACAATTCATTTAATTTATGCCAGCACGTCTGACAGTTGCACACTGCAGAACAATGTCATAACAATGGAGTCTGCACACCCGACTCACATGCAAGCCTATTTTCTACACTGCTGCTACAATGCAGTCTGCTTAAAAGATATAATAATAAAAAAAAAACAGACACGTACAGAAAAATAAGGGAATCGATTAAAAAAAAATCCAGCCTTTAAGCAGAGTTGATAATGGCAGTGATATAAATACAATTCTATTATAATTTGTCCCTACATGATGGAAATTTCACTGAGTGGTAAGAGTTTAATCTTGTAGGAACAAACTTTGACTGCAGTATGTAATGGGTGTATGTGATGCCACAGAAAATACAAACATTTGCAGAAAAAAATCTCTCCATTACCCACAATCAAATAGTTAAAAATGTGCAACCTTAATTTGAATATCTTTGCAGTGATGCCAGTGAAAAATGGTATAAAGCACCTTGTGACACCTAAAAAAGCTTAGATAACACAGAGCAATAAATATATACCTGGCCAAAAACAAAAAAACAAAAAACACCCACCTGCAGCGGGTGTAGTTTGAGGCAGAGAATATCCTCATCTGTGCTGCAGACCTGAGCATACTCCACCAGGGGATCCTGGATCTTCCTGGCTACTGAAACAGCCTGTCGCAGCAACGGAGGATAATCCCTAAAATCAACCTGCACAGACAGAAAGCAGGAGGATCGGAAGAAATGAGCAGTGAAAGTGAACTCAGGGCCGCATCTTAAATCCAGGGAACATGTTTGGGATTAACTAAAAAAGAGTGAAATCACAGAGGAGTCTGTAAATCTCTGGTAGATGAAATACCAAATATGCACCTCAGACTTCTTGCTGTTCATGTACAGGGTGGCCAGTTCATTGTCAACAAGTTCCACTCCAACAGCAGGCAGCGAGGACTCCTGCTCAAGCTCGCTGATAGTTCTCTTGATGTCCTCCATTATCATTTGAGCATCTCTGTGAATGCATTTGTGTTTTTAACATTTCAACTCTACACTGTGAATGCTGTTAAAATCTCTACATTTCCAAGACAAAAGGGAAGAAATCAGTGATTTACCGGTTTTCTCCAGCAACAGCTACTACATGAGGTTTCTTGCTGGACAGAAACTTCTTGAGATTTTCAATGTCACTGGCCTGATTTAAGACACAAAAGAGTAAGCAAAGATCTATTAAGTGACTTGTTTTCAACATATAAAACAAAAAGCATTACAGAGGTGCTACAGCTACCTTCTTCTCTCTCTCATCCTCCCTAAAGGCGTTCCTCCTCTTCATGAAGTAGGGCAGACGAAGGAAGTCCATCACCTCTCCCTCCCCATTGATCAGAGCACAGAAAACTGGAGTATCTCTGCCAAAGTTTATATACCAGAAAATGTTACTACTTTTGGAAGCCATCACAGAGTGTGCATGCTGTATTTAAAAAACTGTGATTTGCACATAGTATCACCAACTCTAGATACAGATATAGCTGGGGAAAAATGTAATGTAGGAACACACACCTGCTGGGCGCATATGCTACACCAAGCACCCGGATGCCTTTTCCCTGATTGTCATCCATCAGATCATCATCTTCCTCAACCTGCTGATCTGGCCTGTATGGAGCCACCTTAAGCCAGTTATACAGCCGGCGGCAGCAGGACTTCAATGACAAATGGAGAAAACAAACAAAAAAAAAATTAGTTTTCAGGTAAAAAAAAAAAAAAAAAAATACAAATTAACACAAAAGTATTTGGATTTAACACATCATCAGTACTGCTTCTAAGACTTTACTGTTTGGATTATCTATATAATAATACAACAAATGGAAGAATGGATAGCATCAATGTGATGACAAATTACCCTGACGATGCTCTCTTTGGCCTCAGCGATCAGTTTGCTCTTCAGCTCCTTGGCCATCTGAGGGTAGAGGAACTGATTGAGAGATCTCTCTATGGCTAAGGTTCGCTGTCTGTTCCACTCCTGCACCTGGTGACTGAACTCATCCCTGTAGTAGAACTGTTTGATCTCATCAAAGTACGTCTGGTCCCCTGCATATCTGGAGAAAAGCACAGGAAAAATTAAGAAAACGTGGACACAGAACAGCGTCTTACTATTTCCAGTAATAATTTCAAAAGCCCCCTGTTCTACTGACAAAGATGTGTGCAATAAGAACAAGGTGCAGTCAAAAATCCAGGAAATTAGACTCAAGGGGCATATCCTACTTAGCTACTCTTTCTTCTAACATCCAAACTAAGTTTCTATGCAGATGCTAAAAATGGGACGACAGTCACATCAAAGCCTGTGGTTGATAAAAGTCCACGGGCCAAGTAAAGTTGATTAATTACAAAAAGGAATTTTAAGAACTCAGGATATTTGATTTTATGATTCCCCTCAACTGTTTAAATAAATCTAAAATGATGCAGGTGCACACTAGGGAATAACTGGATGAATCATCTAGTCTAAAACAAGAAACCAATCAGAATGTAACACATTAACACAGTCTTAAAAAAACAAACAAAAAAAACATAACATGTATTTAGGAGCTAATTCACACCAATAACATTCTTCAATAAACAAATAGTATAGGCCAGTGACTTTGAACCATGCTACACTACACACACATTTAGATGAGTTTGCCCAGTGGGTCTCATGCTGATCCCAGCAGCACTAGCACACAGACACAGCATGCTTTCCCTGCAGGTTAACATGTACAGAATGTAGTTACTCGTTGCTCCAGAATGGTTTTATTCCAGTTTAAAATATTGATCAAAACTGATAAAAACATTTAAGTACTGCGCTGGTTCGCAGGAGCTGTCATTTGTCTTATTGTCTAAACCTCTCTCTATTTTTTTTTAAAAACCAAATTGCTGTCACAGAGCCTGGGGCACTGCCTTTGTGCTTGGTGTCTACGTGATATTTTAGAACAAACAGTTAACTGCATTTGTCAATAAACTACGAATAATTATTTCACATGACTAGTATTTTAAGAACATTTCTAGGAGTTTCAGCTTTTGCAGCTCAGTACACCAACATATCCAAAAGATTTTTATTCATATGCACCAAAAATGCCACTCTACTTACCCTTTGACACCTATAAGGTCTATGCAGATATCAATGGTAAGCAGCCCCTCATCCTCTGCAAGGCACATCTTCAAGAACTGATCCCCATTCAGCTCTTTTACAGGCTTGTTCTTAAGATACTTGAAAGAATAGGCAAAATGAGCCTCATCTATTTCCTACAGGGAGGAAGAAAGGCAGGTTTAGAAAGGGACATTTTTCTTAAGTTTATGTGTCTGTATTTTTTCTGTTTTGTTTTCCAAATGCTTGTAAGTAAATGTGCCTATACCTTCTTGCCCTTTTTTGTGGGTTTGATGTTGACCTTTGCCCTCTCCTGAAAGGTCTGTCTGAGAACATGTCTGACCAAAGGTTCCCGAGCGATCTGCATGGCTACCATGTACCTAGTTCCTTCCAGCACTGCCTCTGGTGTAGGGAACTGACTGCAAACATAATCTTTGGCCAGCTCTACAGGCTCAGCGGGGAATTGCTCCGTCTCGTGACGCTGGTAACTGTCCCTCAGATTTTCTCCAAACTGCTCTGGAGTTAAACCAAACTTTTTAGCCAAGCCATCTGCAGAAAATAGGAATAAAACACATTAGAAATAAAACAGAAAAGAGGCAGCGTACTAATGATCCTTAAACACTGCGATTACATTGTCCAAAACAGAAAGGGAGACTAACCAAGTCCTACGCTCTGGCAGATGCTGTACATATCCCTACGGGATGCCAACTTGAGGTCGGGTCCTTTCTGTTCTTCTTCTTCTTCTACCTCTAATTCCTCCTCTTCACCTAAAGAGACAATCATCCATCAAATTATTGAAATAAAAACACAAAAGTTCCCTCAATAAGGATTTTTTTTTTTTAATCTACAAAAATCTATTCATCATTTAATGAACCACACTTCTCTTACCATCCTCTGACACTTCTTTGATCTTCTTGAGCCTCTTCTTGTTGGCTTTGGCAGCATTCTGCATCTTGGGGATGTCTCGTCCATAGTAGAGCAAAAAGTGATTGTAGACGTCGCCCAGCTCTTCGAGGGTCTGTACATCCTTCAGCCTTTTAAAAAAGGACAAAACAGATTTTAAGAGGAAAAAATAATGTAAATAAGAGAGAATGCTTTTCACCTGCAGGCATCCAGTGCTATGAAGACATACCTCTCCATGTCAGTAGTGTCCAGAGGACGGATACCGTCAGCCAAAGGTTTGTCAGGGTCAGCAGAGATCTGCTCAAACTGATAGGACTGCATCTTCTGAAACAGACGGGTCAGGTTCTGCTTCCGGGTCTTCAGCTGAGTCCACTGGTCGGTGGAAGAGGGAAATGTTAAAATTAAGAAACCAGAAATGGCTTTTGCAAACTCAGATACTGGAAGTAAAATGACTGCAAATAATGTCCAGAGATGACTATGATGGATTAGCATGCAATTATTTCGTGTTTGACAAAGTAATAATACCTTTTCATCCCACTGCCACACCTTCCACAGGTCATTGATATTTAGCTCTGGTTCAACATATTCTTTCCTGTAGAAAGCTATAAATGGAACCTGAGGGAAAAACACAGAAAACTCTTTAAAGTGTCATATTTTTGCCTCCTAACAAAGACACACTGACAAGCTGTTAGTGGCTCAAGGATTGATATAGAATGAAGGGAAGATGAAGGACAGTTCACTGTACCTCAAACTGTTGATTCCTCATGAAGTTGAGGGCCTCTTTGATCTTGGCAATTGTGCTGGGACCTTTCCTGCTGAAGTTTGTGGTTGTGCCCCTGTCCAGATAATCTGTGCTTTCCTGTGAAAGGCATAAAAAAGTTCAAATATTCTGAAGCACAAAAAGGCACTCTATTTAGATATGATGTTGGAAAAATACAAGTTCTTTTTTTTCTGTTAAAAAAAAAAAAAAAAAAGTCTTGAGCCAACTTTCATTTCTTTTAAATTTGCCAGGAAAATAGGAAATCTGTGGAGCGATTTATTGAAACAAGCAAGCATAAATGGAGACACAGTAACTAAGGCAATTCTTTAAGTAGTCTTAAGCAATAGTTCCCCAGGTTTCTCAAAGGACATTCAAAACTCTTCTTTAGATGTTGGCTGCTTCAATAATTTTGAGGTCTGGGTTCTTGGGAATCCATGATTGATAGTGTTCCATTGTGTGTTTTCTATCCATGTATGCTTTTACTGCATTGGGAATACACTTGGGATCATTGTCACACTGATTTATGAGGAGGCTACCAATCAGATGCTTTCCAGATGGTACTGCTTGGTGTGTTAAAATCTAAGAGTACTTTTGTTGCATTCAATCAGGCCTGAAATGAAACTACAAGTCATGACAGAGCCTCCACCATGTTTTACAGATGGCTGCAGGCACTTTATCACACCTTTCTCCTGGCTGCCTCTTGAAAACAATTTAAACTGAAATTTTTAAATTTGGATTCATTACTCTGTTGCTAGTAACAAAGTGCTAAAAGATACAATTTGAAATTGGGTCTCTGCTAGGTTGTTAGGTGTAGACAGAACACTAGTTCATACCTTGAGTTAGGTGCCTTTTTTTATGGTTGAATGATTCAGAGGTCAGTGTTCAATAACAAAAAAAAAGAAAAAGCATTCCTCTGAAAATGGTCAGGTAAAAGGAATGAAGGGTGGCTCAACACTTTTTTTGTATGTATGGCACAGGGGCAATAAAACACTACCTGCATTGAGATTGTGAGAGTGGAAAAGCCATGTCTGAAGATCCACTCTGCTTCCTCTTCCAGCTCATCATCCTCAGCTGGTTTAACAGGAATAGCTCGCAACTACAAGGCAGAAAACGAGCAGTCAGGAAAGCAGCCTCTGGCAAACAGAAGAAGTAAGCTTTCAATAAATTAACCCCAAAACACACACCTGGAACCTCTCAGGCATGTCTGTGGAGCGGATCTCATTGTCCTGGTCAGTCATGTGACTACTTTCGAGCTCACTTGGCTCATAGATCTCAAAAATGCTTTTCCTCCCCACCCTCCTCTTAGTTTGCTTCTTGGGTTGATCCCAGCCCTCTTCTTGATCATCATCATCCTCCTCACCCTGGTCATAAGCATCGGCGTCAAAGTCAGCAAAGTCAAAGTCGCCACCAAAAATCTCCTGAGCCTCCTGGAGGGCTCTGTGGAGAGAGAGAGAGAGAGAGAGTTTGTTTTTTGTTTTTTTGTTTAGTGTTGATTTTCTGCTTAAATATTTTGAATTGATGGACTGCAATGACACTTGAGGCAAAAATCACTGAATGTAGAGGAAAAACACCAACACTCACGCATCTGTGTATCCTGGGAACTTCTTGCTCTTCTTTTTGGTGATGGGCTGGCCATCATCATCCACAATGAAATCATCAATATCTGTGGAACATAAGCACAAACTTACAAACAAACCAATGATTATTTAAAGTAAAATGTGCTACAATGCTTACATTGTCAATTTTTTTTTTTTTAAAGACATCTCTAATATTCTTGTGCCCAACCTGATTCCTCATCCTCTCCTTCTTCATCATCATCAGCGTGCTGGAGAGGTTCATCAACAGCCTCGCCTTCCTCCAGCTCTCCCTCACCATCCCCATGAAAGATCTCATCTGCGATTAAGTCCTTCTCGTCATCATCTTCTTCATCATCGTCCAGTGTTTTTACACGGTCATATTTCTTCTTCTGTGATGCAAGACAAGTCAGTTCAGGTGGCTTCAACTCTTTCAAGTGTGCACAGGTGACTTGAAAAAATAAGATGTCGGGCTAAAAGTAAAAATGTACACAGAGACTGCTTAGAGGAAAAAGGTGATGTGAAGCACTTCTTACCCTCCTTTTCACTTTGACACCCAAGTTTTCCTCAATTAGATCAAGGTCATCATCATCCAGATAGTCATCGTAACCTGAAAAGGTCAAAAGTCTTAAGCAGAGGAAACAACCTCAAGAGAAGCTGCATCTTTGCTTTACTGTTTAAAATACAGGGCTGGAAATATTTTAAAAAATGTAGATATAAAGATTTATTTGGTACATTTATACCGCAATGAAAATCTATGCTATCACTTTGTATAGCAGCTGGAAATAACTCATCGCACACGTCTGGTTCCAAAACATGTGGAGCGAAACATGAAGGATGCAACATGTGCCCAACAGATGGCTGAAATCTGTTTCAGGTTAACTCTCATCATTCAGAAATAGATTTTCCCATCACTTTAAAATCTACTGTTCACACAGTCTGGTACAAAAGGAAAACCTGTAAAACTCAATTAAAACTGCAACTGCAGTATAAGAAAACAGCCACATTAACCAAATCAGTTTTATATTTGAAATAAACTATTGACTGAGACACCAAGAAAAATGCCAATATGAGGTCAGTTTCATCAGTGCACGATATTCAGTCTGAGCTTCTGTTCTTAAAAAGATTTTGATTAACACTATGGACTAACTACAAACTGAGCAATTTGGTTTTTCACTAGAATCTGAAAGATGAAATAGTATGCTTAGAATATATGATTCATTTTTACTCTGCAGTAATATTGAAAAATTCAACAGTTACATCACAAGCAACTGAGCAAAAAGAATCAATGAATCAAGCAATATGTTTCTACAAACTACATTTAGCCTGAGAAAAGAAAGCAATACGAAAACGCATTTTAAGAAGTCAAGTTATATCAGTGAAAAGGAGAGAAAAAGGAAAGACATGTCACAGCATTGATGGCAGTGGCCTTACCCTGCTGCCAAAGAGCAAATCATCAGCCAAACCAGGAAACATATGAGCCGATCATTATGTTGCACTTCTGCGTGCTCACAGTAGGTCGAAACCGTTTCAATAGTGTGAAGGCAGGACCACCTACTTATCGTAGCAAAGATGTACTCAAATGTACTCACTTTTCTTGCCTTTCTGTGCCTATAATGCTAATCAGCATAACATTTTTTTCTGTTGCTAGTACTCTAGATTAAGCCATTACTGAAGCCGTACTGTTGTACATTTGTACATTAGAAATGTACAATTTGTACATTTATACCACAAAAAGAAAAAAAAAAGCTTTTAAACTCTATTGTTGCCAATTTACTAAACTTTTCAAAGCACTTTTCAACAGATCTGACTAGTGCTTCTATACATGCAGTTTTTCTGTCCTGAGACAACTGGCATATAAGTTACAGCTGTCGTTCCATTCACTACAGAAGGACTTCAAAATAACTGCCTGGAGGGGTTACCAATATGGCTGCAGAGTGCCAAGACTTGTTTCTAGAAGGACTTTAGTTGCATAAAGTAACCAAGTACGCCCTTTCACTCACTGATGAGGCGTGATATGCCAAAACAATGGAGCCCGAGTGCTTCCACTCTAGCGACTGTTTGGGTAATATAGATACAGTGAACCCTCGTTTATCGCGGGGGTTACGTTCCAAAAATAACCCGCGATAGGCGAAATCCGCGAAGTAGTCAGCTTTATTTTTTACAATTATTATACAGTACTATAGAAGGAAACCAAAGATCAAAACCTGTTTTCAAGCCGAACACATTCTGTACTGGACAGAGACGAGGGACGGAGGAGATTGATTGACAGCCAACCAGGACGCAGAACACAATGCACGTTCATACACTTAAAAAAAAAAAAGCATAAAAAACTGCACTAAAAAAATCCGTGAAACAGCGAGGCCGCGAGGGGTGAGGCGCGTTATAACGAGGGTTCACTGTATACATGTACAATTTACTGAATTGATGAAACAACAAAGCACTGAGGCTGTTATCAAACAATATGGGACAGTATTAATCAATAACAACAGCAGTTGGTATCAACTTCTTTAAAAATAATATAATTGCTGCATTTGTTTTAGAGAGATGTGTCCAGAGGATTTGTTTTTTTGTTACTGAGCACCAAGCAGGAAATACTGTGAATGTAAGCTCCTATAATTCACTGCATGATGGCTACAACCGTTTTAAAACACCAGGTGAACTTACTGCGTTTTTTTTTATGTCGACGCCTCACTTCCTCTTCTGAATCACTCCCACCTCCACTTCCACTTTTCCCCACTTCTTCTTCCTCCTCTTCTACCTCATCTCCATCATCAATGAAGCCACGTAAATTCCCCTTCTCATCTTGGTCTTCTGGGTTATCCTCGTCTTCTTCATCTGTTGAGAAATGACAGACGAGTGATCACACGCCATACAACTTCAACACACACTCCCAAAGTTAAAGAGATGTGATTTTACCATCTTCTTCCAAAAACCTCTGGTTCTTCTTAGGCTTTAAGTCCTTCTCCTCAAACTCCTCCTCTGATTCTTCTGCCTCACTCTCAATAAAGTCCGACATGACTGCTGTTCCTGGGAAAAAGTGTAAAATGCTGTTAGTAAATTTTAAACTGAGCAATATTGGATTCTCCCAACCCCAACCCCTTCAGTCTGATACCACAGACCTGTGAATTCTTTCTTTCTAGAACCCTGAATAGCTCAATATATTACCAAAGACATTCTCTTATAATGTCACCTGTATTAAACAAATACTATCAGTTTGTTGTGATTAATTTGTTAACAATTCAATAGTAATACAGTACTGTGCAGAAATCTTGAGTTGCCCCTCATCTCTTTATGTTTTGCTAGAAAAGTTGGAAACAGGTGCAATGATTTATTGAAATGTGTGCAAATATGCATGGAAATGCAGTATATAAGAAAAAAACTGAGTTTGTACTATTCTAATGAGCTTGAAAATCAATATTCGGTATGACCACCTTTAACACAGCCTAAACTCTCTTAGTCAGCTTTCTTATCATTTCTTTAAACAGCCTTCAGTAAAAGGTCTCCACAGTTCTTATAGATCATTCATAGCTGTTCTTTGGATGTTGGCTGCCTTTTGTTCTGTTCTATGTCAAGATGATCCCACACTGCTTCAACAATGCTGAGGTCCGGGCTCTGAGGAGGCCAATCCCTGACTGATAGTGTTTCATTGTGTGTTTTTCTAGCCAGGTATGCTTTTACTGCATTGGTTTGGGATCCCTGTCATGCAGAAAAATGAAGCTGCTGCCAAGCAGATGCTTTCCAGATGATTTTTCAAGGTGTTTCAAAGTCTGATGGTACTTTTCTGCATTCATAATTCCATCTATTTTGACAAGATTACCAAGACCACTGGCTGAAATGCAGCCCCAAACCATGACAGAGCCTGACAGTAGACAGAGCAACAGAAGGGCCAGATGCATCTCTCAGGTCCCATGTCAGGTCTTTGCTGGACTTTCTTTTTCTTTTTTTTCTTATTCTTAGGATTTGAATTTCAGATACAGTTCATCTGCTGTAGATAGCTTTTGGGACTGCCACTTCTTTTGTCGTCCACTTGTTCAGTTTCCTCAAAATGTTTAAGGATACACTGCAGAGATCCGTTCCCAGTTTTCAGCAAATATCTCACTGGGAATCCCCTTGATGCAAATTACTGCTTTATTCCTGTCAAACTACAGACTGATGGCATTTCTGTATATTCAACAAGTCCCTAAAGATAATATTTAAAATTGATTCGTTGCTAATGTGTCTGTTTTGTGTGGACAACATTGGTACATCCTACGAGTTACGTGCCTTTTTTATGCTTGACTGATTAATAGGTCAATGTTAAACAAACAACATCAAATATATATATACATACCTCTAAAAATGGTCAGGTGGACTTAAAGAAGTGGACTAAAATGAGTGAAAAAGCAGCCGATGTCCAAATAAAGGTTTTACAGCTATTCAGAAAGCCTGAAGAACTATTGCGCAAAGCCACTTAAAAAAATTACAAGAGTCTGGCTGCTTGGAAGCAAAATCTAAAGAAATCAGCGAAACTCAAGACTCACACAAACGAAAAATTACACTTGAAAACGATGTCCCTTGGAAGCACAAAAAACCCAGCATTAACAGCACTTAGGTTTATGTTTTTAGTCGACCCTTGTAATGGTTTTCACTCTGTTATGATGCTAGGAAGCGGGCTTTAACAATGACTTCACCTAGTCATGTCGCAATGCGCACACGCACACATACACCCAACACTGACGGAGATTACCGAACAGACTTGCTTTAAATATAAAGGTAGATTACCTCATCCAGGTGAAATCTTCAAGTTAAAGAAGTAAAAGGCTGTTTCAGAGTGAACTCTTATTACTAATGATAGCTAAAACTGTTATCTCTGGATGCTAGCAACCAACGAGGCTAAACATATATTAGCAATGCTAGTTAACTGGAAAGCAACATTACAGCTAGTACAATGGTGGCACGTTGCTTCTTTCAATCGTGTTGGCAGTAAAAGGCCGGCGTAGCGAAAGTAAATTCGCCGTCACATACATTAACCAAGGCCTCCAAACCAACTTCGCAGTTTAACGCTGGTTAGTTAATGCTATAGCATATCGATGCGTTAGCCTGCCATTAGCTGGAAAGACAACAACAGCCACCAGCATTAAGCACGAACTACTTAAAAAAGAAGACATCGCAGTGAAGACACAGCAGATAACCACGGTAAAATGTGGACTTACACGTCTCTGTGAGGTGGCGTACTCCGAATATATTAACAGTAACAACTGTATTGTATTGTATTTTATGTTTCGGAGGTTGCACTTGCAAAAATGGCCGAGAACGAGCGGCGTGATGACAATTCCGGAATGGAGCAAGGGAACTTCCAACCTCTTCCGAAGCACGGTAACTCCCCCTGCGGTTTGCCTCGACTCTACACAAAATTAAACAACTAAAATTTCACTGTACCATATGTCAAGTTTTACTATCGGTAATATATTTTTCCTAGCACAATTCTATTTTGAAGTGTAGTGCAGAGATGCCAAATAACCCACGAAAGTAACTCCCAAACGCAGTAAGACTGTGCAATCCCTGATCCAAGTCGCTAGGGGCGCTGCCTCTTGAACTGCACATTGGCACACTGTACCCCTTTAATGACGTAGCGAAAAATAATGCAAATCTCTGAGAGGCATCAGCGGCTGGTAGTTCTTGGGGGGTTTTAACAGAAGGAATGGGTAAAATAAATTGTGATGGTGTGCCACGCTTTCTACAGGCCCTCTTTTTATTATTTTCCTGTGTGTTTGGACTCTCTGCTGGCACGGAGCTGAGCTTTGTGACCTGCGGATCAGTCATTAAACTGTTGAATGTAAGGCACAACGTGAGACTGCACTCGCACGACGTACGCTACGGGTCCGGTAGGTTCGCTCTCGTTAATCAAGCATTCGTAAACTGTCGTGTTTTTCAGCTAAGATTAAGTGTCGATAATTCTCTTGTATAACTAAGTTTGCATTGTTGGATAAAAATACAATTCTGTCTTCTGTGTTCAGATATTAATGGTGTGAGTTTCTTATACAGTTCATCTTAACTCCATTATGTATGCGGTGGACATTTACACATTCAAAAAGTGGTTAAATGTGCCTCGTTTTTAGGAGGTGAACTATATTTATAAGGTTTGCTGGATAGTGGAACTTAAGATCAAATGATTGTGAATTAATTATATCTTGTTACGTTTTCTGTGGTTTAAAACACACGCACGTCTACACAGTCACAGTCCTAACACAGTTAAGACGGTTTCTTTTGTGGTTTTTGATGTAAAACATGAAAAATAAGTGAAATTACATCACCAGCGCAACCATACAGTCCCTTTAAGTCAGTATAGCAGAAACATCTGTACTAGTTGACAGAACAAGAACCCAGAGTGGTGTTAAAATATTTGCAAATGCAACTCAACTCTATGACGGTGGAGTCTGCGTATAGGTGTTAATTACAAAGTAATTACAATCCGATATATCACAATACATTTCCCAAGAAAATGGATGATATCATGGCAAGGGGACCAGGTGTTCTGGGGATGTCATAAAAGGAGGAGGCCCCTCGTAGACCCAGGACACACTAGAGAGTCTCTCGGCTGGTCTGGGAACGCCTCGGTGTTCCCCTGAATGAGTTGGAGGAGGTGGCTGGAGAGAGGAGGGTCTGGGCTTCTCAGCTTAGGCTGCTGACCCCCAATAATGGATGGATGGATGAAAAAACAGGAATTGTGCATTTACTGACTGTAGTGTATGTGTTTGTGTTAAGTACCTCTACAAGGAGTTGTAAAGTAGTATAATTGTCAGTTAAACTGGCCACAGATTTTGTTTTGAGCTCCTCTCTCTTCTTCCTCTTGTTTCAGAATGCCCCTACCTCACCCTGCCCTGAACATCCTCCTCTGTCACACATCTCTTCACTACATCCATGTATCTTCTCTGTGGTCTTCCTCTTTTCCTCCTGCCTGACAGCTCCATCTTCAGCATCCTTCAATATCCACTTTCCCTCCCCTGCAAATGTCCAAATCATCTCAGCCTTGCCTCTCTAACTTCATCTCTACACTGCTCAACCTGAGCTGCCCTTCTGATGTACTCATTTCTAATTCCTGTCCCTCTCGGTTACTCCCAATGAAACTCTTTAACATCTTCATGTCTGCCACCTCCAACTCTGTCTCCTGTCTTTTTGTCAGTGCTGCAGTCTCCATAGCTTGTCTCAGTACCATCTTTTAAATATTCCTTTTCACTCTTGCTGCTAATCTTCTGTCACAAATCACCCCTGACACTCATCTCCATCCACAACATGATATATTGCTGTATACTGAGATAACTTTTAGAGATAACACAAATTTCAGTAATCATAAGTACTAAAGAGAGTAGATACTACATGAAATTTGCTTTTTTGTTTTAATTTTGTTTGCCTCTAATATCTCTAACAGCCTTCTGCTGACTGTGTGTCTGAGACAGGTAGCGGACAGCAGTCTGTAACGGGAGTTTCTGCAGTAGAAGACAGCAACAGCTATTGGAGTGTTCGTGGGACCAGTGATGCCTTGTGCCATCGGGGTACCCCGGTCAAGTGTGGGCAGACGATTCGCCTCACTCATGTCAACACAGGCCGTAACCTGCACAGCCACTACTTTGCCTCCCCACTGTCGTCTAACCAGGTGGGTGGTGTGAGAAGTAAAAGAGAAAAGATGAGCGCTTCGGGATGTGTGGGATAATCTCTTGGCAAAGATTGGGAAAGGATGTGTGAAGAAGACGGGCTTAAATTTTTTTTGGCCTAATTCAAAAAAAGCTGATTAGAAGAATGTCAGTGAAATGTCCCAAATTCACTAAAAGCCAGCCAAGTTTAAGCCACTGAAGAGATAAACAGCTGTAACATGGTGGAAAAAAGAGAAGGCCTTTCATTTTTATTCAAAACTAAACCAAAATATTTTGGTGGATTTGAGCTGACAGCGTTTTTTTTATACTGAACAAACTCTCTGGGGAAACAGCCTCAGGTCAGCAAAAATCTCTCAAATCCTGAGAAAGCGTGAGAACGCTGTCTACCCAAAGTGTCAGAGGGTTGGAAGACGCGTGTGTTTAGTTTACATTTCTACTCAGATAACTGTTCCTGTAGTGTTTCTGTGTGTATTAGATGATTTGGGGTAATGCAAAAATCAGTAGCAAGGTCTACTTTGTGAGTTACAAGACTGATTAATCCAGATCGATCCCGAGTGACAGATTAGATTAATCCAGTATATTAGCCAAGAATAAACAGTCCTGCTCCTTTATTACTCTCTAAACTTTCAAGCTTGCAGACATGTAGAAAGTCACAGCTTTTAACACTACTGGATGACAGTGTGAAATTACCATAATAGTAAATAATTTTATGTACATAGACCACTATGACTATATAATATACACTGTATATTGTCAGGAGTTCTCATCCACTCAAGAAGCCCAATGCTTTATTTTGAGTGGTACTAGTACACCATTCACTGGAGGTGTGTTTCGCTGTACTTTGGATGAAGAGACAAGAAGCCAGAAAAACATTATTTATTTTCATTATTATTTGTTTCAAGTGTTGTGATATCTAGACAAATCTAGATAAATATTCAAATTTGTGAAAGTTGATCCTTTTGTACAGAAGTTTTAACACAGCTCAATCTGAGCAGCAGGAAAACTGCAAAGGACAGAATAAAGACCAAAAAGATCCTTTCTTTCACATGTAAAATCCAGACATGTAAATCAGCTTCAGACAGAGCCCGACACTGCCCCAGTCACACAGGCCTGTAGACCGTTCGGTAGCCCCCTCGGCAACCACAACCAGCAGACGATTGTCCCAGTCCCAGGGGAAACCCCGGTCACATGGTACAGCCCCAGTCACACTGGCCATTTGGCAAACCCTGGCAACCACAAGTTGCTAGGAAAAAAAAAAAGTGGATTTCCCAACACTAACCACTAACGAATGAAAATTTGAATATCAGTCATTTAGTGGTTCCTGGAGGTCACAAGGATATGGTGTTGCGAGGGGGTTCTCCGAGCGACCTCTAGGTCTGCATGAGCGGGGCTTTAGATGCAGCAGACATCAGAACTTTGTTCTCACTCCAGGAAATACTTGTGAAAAACTAGACTGAAGATGGTTAAGCCTCAGAATATCTCATGTGGCGTCCATCTGTGTATCTTCTAAACCACTTATTAAACAGAGTCAGAGGGCGGCTCAAGCTTGTCCCAGCTGTCGTATGGGTGAGAATCAGTATATACCCTGGACTAGGAGTACACTAGCTTGTGACCACCTGAAGTTGCTCCTCCTGCTCTCAAACCAGTGATCCTTACATGTAGGGCAAATGTGTTATCCACTACACCACATGTAGCACAATTAAAAGACATCCAAGCAATCATGAACCATTTATTTAATCAATATTAACCAAACAAAATAACAGATGAAGATTAAATAGTCCATTCCCAACTTAAATGATCCTCTTTGTTTCCTTTTGGATTTGGAGGGAAATTAGCCCATCAGGCCAAAATGGTGGGATTATATAGTTTGCTGGGTGTATCCTGCAGATTAAAATGTTTTCACAAACTTGTGATTTAACAGTTTTGTTTGATTTAGGCAAGAGGTGGCACCTTTAGAGTTTGCAGGAAGCAGGACACATAGTGACTGTGTGCTGGCTGTCAATTTTGATGACTGGTATGTGGGCTCAGTCTAATATTATACAGACTTTGCACTTGGGAGCCACCAGGTTAAAGATGGTTCAGTAATATCTAAAGAAGTTCAGGCTCCAGTGCATGTGGAAAAGCAGCGGTAGGTCTTATTCATGTCTGGAATGTTTAAGGGTTGTAGAAGCAATCCAAAAATGTTTCACAAAAGAAAGCGCCACACCTTCTCCTTTATTCCCTTTTCACCAGACCTCTGACCTCTTTCTCCTTTTTCACAGGAGGTAAGTGCATTTGGCGAGGAAGGAGAAGGGGACCACCTTGATGAGTGGACAGTTCAGTGTGGGGGATCCATATGGAAACGGGAGGAGGCCGTCCGCTTCCGTCACAGGGCCACTGATGCACTGCTGTCTGTGACAGGGGAGCAGTATGGACGACCGATCCACGGTCAGACGGAGGTTCATGCCATGTCAAGCCCCAGCCAGCACAGTCTGTGGAAAGCCATGGAGGGTATCTTCATGAAGCCCAGTGAGAGCCCAGCAGGCAGTCGAGACTACAGTCACCCACACACTGAGTTTTGAACTTCACTTTTCTTCCTCTGCTTCTGTCTTTTCCTATTTTCCTCTCTGCCTACTTCTGTCTCTAATCATGTCTGTACCAGCAGTCCCTTACCTTCCCCTGAAGACACTTCGGAAACAATACAAGAAACTTAAGATCCAGGAGCTACACTCTGACTTAATCTGTGAATAGCATTATCATTTGCCTTAAAAGGTACAAGAAGACATTACATATTGAACATATTGTTTGACTGTATGTTACCAATAATGTTTTTCACAGTTTGTAACACTTAATGTCCACCAAGAAGTCATCCTGCTAGCTTTTATTTATTCTCACACTATAACACAGAAGGGAGTGCGGGTTTTGCACATTAATTGATACAAGTCATCCTGTGTTTAGTTGGACTAAGAGATATTGTTACAGTTGTGCCTTTATCCTTTAACAAACAAACATTGTGAGTGTTTACATAGTGGAGCCTTTTAAACTTTTAGAAGCATGGAGACTTGATTCCATTCTATGGTATCTCTACACGAGATACAATGGTATCTCTTTCCCCAGTGTGGGACTAATAAAGGTATTCATTCAATTATTCATTCATTCATTCACATGCAACGGCCAAGCAGTATTACTATAGAAAATAATTTTTTCCCCTTTAAGTCAGTGTTGCATATGAATTATCCCACACTGATGAACCATGAGAAAATAAGCAGTTTTTCTGTGGATGTTTCTTTTAAAGGGGACCTATACGCCATATTTTTATTTTCTGAATTGAACAGAGTATCTGTGGATGATTCACAGTTCAAAATGGTCTTTCTTTATATTATCCTCTGCCTTGTTGCAGACCCTCAGTTCAAGCACTGTCTCTACAGTATCTCCCTTACAACTCCCTAAGCCAGCTATCTTTTGATTGGCTGCTTCTCACAAATAGAAGGTCTGAACAACAGGTGGGTGGGGCTCTGTGCTTACTGTCTGTCTGAGCTGTGTGCCTAGATAAACATATAAAGGACCCCTGAAGAGTAGAAAACCTGTGTGAAACAGCATTCAGAGCAATCTGAAACCTGAGCTTTTGGCTTACAGGTATTACTTGCACATATGCTGACCTTATGATTTGAAACTTTGGCCACATTTAATATATATATATATATATATATATATATATATATATATATATATATATATGACAGAAAACTAGGATAAGAATAACAGGTCCCCTTTAATGCACTGAATACTGTTTATTGTCTTTGTTCAGACAAGTGCAGGGAGATAGAACAGTGTTTTACATTCATGCTGTCTGTGCATGCATGTGTGTTATAGAGGTTCAAAAGAACAACTGCAGTCAATACCTCAGATTAAAGAGTTTCTTATGCAAAGCATTGTCAGAGTGACTTCTTTGTTCTATTTCCCACATTTTACCTTAAAGCAAATTGAAATCACTTTATGAAGTGTGACCTCTTAATTTCACCCACTGTGATAACAGACTGAAGGATTTGCAAGTAAGCCAGACTGTTAATACTTATCTGGACCATTACACTACACATAATGCCTTGTTTGTCCACCTAATGGCGTCTTTGTTTCATTATCTAGCGGTTAATGGGGTTCGGGTGCATCCGCTATGAGGCTATTCTCACTTGTATTTGACCTATGCTCCCTAATTATCATGATTTAGAGTTAGTGTTGATGCCCATAGGAATCCTTCGTCTGGCACGAACTGACAAATGTGTTAATTCACCTCTAGACATAACAGACTGCATCATGCAAAATCGACTTTTAAGATGCAGTTTGTAACACCCACTAAGATGAATTCACTCGGAGCATCTATGTTTGGATACGATATGTATGAAGGTGATGTCAGAGTGAGCTTTCTGCAGATGGAGATGTGGCTTTATGTGCAATGTGGGGAATGAGAGGAGCTCAGTGCCAACCACGCTGTGTTGTTCTATTTTTGAGCTTGATATTTAAAAGTGGCACTGCAGCGATGATAGCAAGTGACAAAGGAACAACCTGAGCTTTAAATTATTAATACAAGGTGAAAATGCTCCTGTTTGCAAACTTACTTTGATCCAAAAAAAATAGATCTACAGTCATGCAAAAACACAAGTGCACACTCATTCAGTTCTAAGGTTTTACATATCAGAACATCATCAAATCATTCGGTCTTTATTGGGTCTTTAAAATCAGATAAATACAAGTTGAGATGAACAACACATACATAGACACGGTGTTATTATTTATTCAACAAAAGCTAAAAATCCCAAAATGCAGAAGCAGCCTGTGAAAAATGAAGTACACCTCATGATTCAACCGCTTGTAGAACCATTTTTAAGGAGTAATAACTGGAAGTAATTGTTTTCTGCATGACTTTATCAGTCTCTCAGAACTTGTGGAGGAATTAATGGCCTGCTCTTCTTTCCAACATTGTTTCAGTTCACTGAGGTTTGCAGGCACAGCTCTCTCATGGTCCCCCCACAGCATTTCAACACCTTGATTCTTTTCTTTTTTCAGACATTCTGTTGAAGATTTACTGCTGTGCTTGGGATCACTGTTCTGGTGCACGACTCGATTTCAGTTGAGCTTTAGCTGTCAGACAGATGGCCTCATATTTGACTCCAGAATACTTTGGTGCACAGAGGAGTTCATGGTTGACTCAATAACTGCAAGGTGCACAGGTCCTGCAGCTCCAGAAGAAGCCCAGACCATTAGCCCTCCACGCACTGTGCCTGACAGCTGGTGTGAGGTTTTTGTGCTGATACGCTGCTTTTGTTTTTTTGACGAACGTGATGCTGTGCATTATGACCAAACATCTGCACTTTCGTCTCGTCTGTCCAAAGGATGTTGTTCCAGATGTTTTGTGTTTTGTTCAGATGCAGCTGTGAAAACCTGAGCTGTGTTGCTGTGTTCTTTTTAGAGCAGCTTTCTCCTGGCAATGCTTCCACACAAGCCAAACTTGTTCAGTCTTTTTCTCATTGTGCTGCCATGAACTTCAATATTTAACTAAGCTAACTGAGGCCTTTAGAGTCTGAGATGTAGCTCTTGGGCAATTTGTCTGAGAATCGCACGGTCTGACCTCAGAGTGAATTTGCTGGTAAAATTGGCAGCTGTCTTGAATGTCTTTCACTTCACACTGCAGAATGATGGGCTTCAAACTCTCCATAGATTCATGAGCAGGAACAAGTGCTTTTCTAAGATCACTGCTGATCTCTTTCCTCCTTCAGAACAAACTGCCAAATCATCTGCCTTTATAGAGGTGCTCACACTCACTGATGATCAAAGAAGTCAAGTGCATTTGATTAGCAGCACCTGGCTGCTCCTTACGGCGCCCTCTTGTTATTGAAGCAGTAGAGTGTGCTTAGTTTTTGTTAAATAATGACACAATGTTGATGTTCACCTGAAGTTATTTTTTACCTAATTTTGGAACATGGTAAAGACCAGATGATTCTTTAAATTATGTCCTGATGGCAAAAACTTTCTTTTTCATGTGACTGTGATGCATGTGCTTTATTTATGAAAGTTTTACCTTTTTGTGTTGCTGTCATTATTGTAAGCTGAATTATTTCAGTATTCCTTTACACAAACACTATTCAAAATAAACCACAGTTGCTATTTTTTCTATCAAAACAAGATTTTATTGCATAAACATATATGGATATATTTTTTTTTTGTTTTAGATTAAACAGATTAAACTTATTATTTGCATTTTAAATATCCATTCAGTTGGTAACTATTGCTGTTTTCTTTCTCCTTTTCTAAGCAGCATGCCAAAGTTGTTTTAAATATCTGTGTTAGGATTTATCTTTATACAATCTACAACTGGTAAAAACATGTTTTGGTAAAAACAAATCTCAAAAGCAACTTTCAAAAACATGAAAATCATGAACCGATCCCGTCCTGATACAGATGTACAGTATAACAATGTAAACATCAAAAGTGTCAATAAAAGGTCTTGTTTTCCTTACACAGCCATGCAAGGATGTCTGAATGGCACAATTATTGGAGAATTGTTAAGATAAAGTGGTCAATGCTGGTTTCAAAAAGGGTCGTGATGCTAACAGACAAAGGTGAAGACATGGTCCACTGGGCAAGTGTCAAAGACAAACTGACTTACAAGGATAAGTGTAGCATACATTATACAGCAGTTTATACAGGACAATGAGGCAGTGAGAACATTCCAGTAAAACCTAATGTGAAGAAAACACACAACATATTGAATTCAATATAAAGTTAACCACCCACAGTGAGGCCTACAGACTCTACTCTAGATGACGTGAAACAGAGATGATGGTGATGTGACCTTGTATTTGCATATTTATGAAAATGCCCTCATCCGCAGTCTGATTTGATTAATAGCTGGTAGAAACTAGAAAAATGGCTATTACTGTATAAATTGGAGAGTCAAATACAGTATGTGACAGTAGTACATACATACCTACATTTAAACCAAGGCTGTGCCACCACAAAGAAAGATTAATTGGATTCCCTGTCTTTCAAAGACACGGAAACCTAAACAACAACATGCATACTGATTTACAGTATTATACATTTTTGCTGTGATCTTACAAAGCTATTTTTTAAAATTTATTTTTAAAGAAAGCCCTCTCCCCTCTTGCCTTCTTTTATAGTCTGTCTCACCTGGACACGTGGTTGCACATTAGTTTGAAATATCTAATTGTTTTCATCCGCCCCACCAAAGAGCTAGAAAACAAATGAAATTGCTCCAAATTCTAAGTAGGAACAAACCAGTCTACAATAATATCCAAGGGGAGCACAGTGCAGTCCACATACACTGCTGTTATGGCATGTTGCAATCTGGGATAATGAACACTAGCGTGTGTAAAGCTACATCTACACGGGGCTGGGCTATTTGGTTGAAATAACTGTAAACAGTATTTGCTGCAATTTCCACTAATTCCTTAAATGTGTTTAGTAAAACTTGACATTTTCCTCAGTATCCACAATGCCGTTCCAATGTCAGCACATAAATAAGGATATTTCTTTCTTGCCCAGCCCAACACTAACACCACCAAGTACAACTTCATCCTCAGATTTAATATGTGGTGTCACTGACATGTTCAGCCTTGGGTGTCTCCATTATGAAAGAAGAGGAGCGTGATTGTAATCTCCTACAAGGTCTTTCCTGAACTTTTTCATCCCAGTAAGCCTTGTAAGAAAAAGTGGTACTATTAAATCTGAACCATAAAACACGGCAGTGACTCCAGAAACTACTACAGGTATTAGAGGAGTCACCTTCAGGTCTTCCATCCAACCAGGAACAACTGTTGCAACAGTCCAGTTTGGCACGTGGAAATAAACAGCGACTGATGCAGACCAAAGTGCCCTTGGGATATTGACACAAAACACATATCAAAGCTCACATTTAGTGGTGGCGATGTTCTTCCCCCTGTA
The DNA here is from genome assembly GCF_007364275.1 of Archocentrus centrarchus. Classification (NCBI taxonomy): domain Eukaryota; kingdom Metazoa; phylum Chordata; class Actinopteri; order Cichliformes; family Cichlidae; genus Archocentrus; species Archocentrus centrarchus. The sequence continues at coordinate 31,694,052 of NC_044359.1, read as the reverse complement.
GACATTGTAAACATGGCTGTTCAGGCGTTTACCTGCAGTTCTTATTTTCACCACTAGAAAGCAACCTTGTCCAAGAAAACAGCCGTTTTAGACAGTGTGTCACAGCTCTACTATATATCCCTGATATAGCTCACTAGTTTTTATCTTTCATACATTCTGCTGTTGAGAGGAACAATACATTACACGAGCTAAGTAATATTATATATACAGTGAAATCCATGGGGAACAAGGTGGGGTAATGTTTGGTATGGCAGTGTAAATAGTGGCATGCTTTTGCATGGTTTATGTTCACCACAGCTGGGCAGTATTACAACGGCATGCTGAGCTGAAACAGTACATTCCTAAACACACTGTAGATACTTCCAGTCTTCATCTCATTTGATTTGATGTCTCTTGTTTTCTTTTACATCTCTCAGACAGCTGGAGCTTACTTGTGGACAACACTGTCTTTTATGTGCCACACAAACCTTACTCGACCAATTGATCAGTCAGTCAAGCAGGACGAAAGAGCACTGATAGTAGGATAGCAATGACTCTTGAGTGGGTGTTCACTGAGTACTGAGTTGTGCTTCTTGTAGATTCACATAGATTTTATGTGTCCCAAGATTGGTGGACTGAGCTGAGGATGAAAATGTTTCACAAAAACTATTTTTTTACACATAACTGTATATATATATATATATATATATATATATATATATATATATATATATATATATATATATATATATATATATATATATATATATATATATATATATATATATATATATATATATGTATATGTATATATATATATATGTATATATATAGTGCCCAACATTCAGTGCCCACATTCACTCATTTCACATTCAGTGCAACTTCTGAAGTTGTCCATAATAACCAGTATTCATTTTAGGAATGGCTCAAAGCACCTGATGCACATTTTCGGCAATTAGAAAATCAAGTTTAAAGGGTGGTCTTGATCTCGAAAACAGCAAACTGATACCCCCCTCTTAATTTCAGCATTTTATATAAAAACAGATTTCTTTTGCAGTTCAGGTTCCCTATGATCAGTAAATCCAGTAACTCTATGTGGTGACATCATCAATACAACTCTTTCCATTTTACTCACATTATCTGCTTTTGTAAGTTCTGTTCAAATTAAACTTAAAAACTTAAAAAATAAAAACAAACAAACAAACAAACAAAAACCCCTCAACTGATTGTTTAGAGAAGTGCTTGGGTTGTGGTCCAGCTTTGGCTGCAAAGACAAGATGTGAGGTCATGGCTGTTCTGTCCACTCCCCATGCTCACAGTGCAATTGGTTACTCCATGCCGTTCCGCAGCATCTGATTGGCTGCAATAAGCATGACACTGATGATGAAAGCCATAGCAAAGGCGCAGATCAGGCTTTTCCTGACACACGTTTGCCTGTTCTTCTTCTTGGGATGAACTGAGAGGAGTGAAAAAGAAGAGAAAGGAAGAGATCATTTTTGTTATTATATTAACTCACGTTTCTACATGTAGTTTTTTTTTTTGTATATCTCATGTGATGATAAATTATGTTATTGCTATTGAGTTCAGTTCAACAACAAAGAAATAGAAACTACAGGATCAAATGTTTAGCTCGAAGTCACTCACTCCCGTGTGTTGTGGTTTGCTTTACTTTCGCCCCATATTTTTCCCGCCAATTTTGTGCACCACCTGCTACTAATCCAATCAATCTCCCCAGTGTACATGTCCCTCGCTCTCCAGTAATCAGTTGCCAGATTGTCTTGTTCCGCTCCATTGTCAAGCTATCAAGCAATTTCCAAATTTACTTCCTTCTGTGTGATATTCTCCCCATTTCTTTGATTTACTACTTGGGATGTTTGTCTGTTCCTGGTTTTTCCCCACTGCATCTTCTGTCTTGTTTGCAATGCCAAGTGGCCATCTGTATGTGACCTCAACTTGGCAAAATATTGGACTGTTGGATTTTATTCTGCCCCTAGTTTCCTGCATTTGGTTCCTTCTCTCATGTCAGGTGTTGGTTTGACATTTTGGGAAAGGAGCTTTGTTGCAGAGAGTTAGACCAGAAGATCAATATTTTGTCTATGTTTATGCATTAAGTGCAGAGCCAGAGGTGAGAAGCAGTCAGCTTAACCTACCCTAAAACTAGAAGTAAGGTGAAACTGTTAGCCTGTAGCACCTTTCTACCAATAAATAAATAATCTTCTAAAGTTCACAAGCAGCAGAGACTCTAAGAAATCGCTGTTGTAAGAGACATCTCACAAGAAAAACAAAAACATTTTCCCACTGCAGCATTAAAGAGGCAACAGATAACCCCCCCTCAGCTCCCTGCTACTGTCACTGTGGATTGTGTCTATTTTAACACACTCCGTTTATTGGCTTAATACATAGGCAGGTTTCGTTACCCGCTGATCCGGTGATTTTTACTGGCTATGCAACTGTGCCTTGATTTTCCTGGGAGATTTCATGGCTGATTGCAGAGAATTGCTCAGTGAAAGTGAGGCTTATAGGCAGCCAATCTAAATGCTGACTGGTATCATTAGTCTATAGCTAAGGCATTTTGATTTGCATTTCATAATGATAAGTTAAAGCCAAAAAAAAATAAATCATATTTGCCATAGAAGAGATTAAATAACATAGAGTGCAGCTGTGCCAATACGTATATTTCAAAAGACACTGTTTACTGATATTTTAAGCAAGTGTGCAGCATTATTAAAGAAGCTCAATGAGGCTATTAAAGGGTTGCAATCTCCCACCCATATGCAACCCCTGTGATCACCTAATCAAAGCTCAGGTGAAACCTGAGTCAGTGAGTGAAAACTGTGGCATATTTTCAAAAGCTTCAGAAATGTGAGCAAACAGGCCTTTGAGATGAGATTGTTTTAACACATAGTGTTCGAGAACGAACGTGTGAAAATGGGACGTTTAGAACAAAAACTGCAGATAGAGTCAACTTAACAGGCATTTTCTTTCTCTAAGTCTCTAATGTTCTTCATGAAAAATTCAGATCTCACCATTTTAACCTGTTTCTCAGGGGACTCGTCCATTCTTTGACTCAAACAAATGCGGGTAAAGCAGCAGCTAGCATTTCTAGATGCCATGTTTTACAGTTTATCTCTGTGACCTAGATCATTGAGCTGAAGTGTCTCCAGTGTAAAGACAACGAATTCATGGGAGGCAAAAACTGGTTACAATGCATGCAAAGCTGCAGCAAAAACAAAGACAACAGGAGCAAGGTGGAACTTTTCTTCTGCTTGGGATGTTTGGGCTGACAGGTCCTTTTTTTCCCCTCAAAGACATTATCTTTGGAGACTAAGAGAAAAAGATGAGCAGAGACAGATGTGTCCTCCAACAGGCCTTGCAGCGGGAGTAACAACCAAAAGTTTCCTTGCTGTCAGCTTGCTTGTCTCAGGTTATTAGAATCACACGCTGCATCAATAAATCAAGTCAGCGCTCAGACTTGTGGATCTAAGAGGAACTGTGAAAGGCACTGGGGTCCCACCGGACAGGAAGCAGATGGGAAAGAAGCAGGCATGAAAGAGGGAAGTTGAGTATGTGGGAAGAGGGTTAAATGTGGAGGGGAGTACAGCTGTTGTCTATACGTCTTCATCTGTTCTTTATCCTCCCCCTGCCTATTTCCCCACTTTCTACATCTTTATAGTCTTCGTTTTTCTCTCACTAACTCCGTGATATAGCTTTCCCTCAACACCAAAAACTTTGCAAGAGAGAATGCCTAGCCAGCAGTTCCCTGATCCTCTTTAGCCTCTTATCTCCTGTCCCTTCTCCGCTTAGTTTCACCATTTCCCCCTAGCTGTCTCTTTTATGGTCTCCCCAAGACTGAAGCCCAGTACCCAGTGGATTCATTAAGGCTTTCCAAGTTTTCCAGTGCCTTTGATCTTTCTTTACCTTTGTCTTAGTCTTACTTGGTGGATGTTTCACAGCAGACAGGCAATTTTGGGCTCTGCAGGGTCAGGTTTAGGGTTTTATTTCTCTATTCGCTCTACAGCAACATAAGTTGTTCTTATCTTCTGTATTTAAACTGGGCAGTCAAACATTTAGCAGCACATCGACCTTCAATCATTCTCGCTCCCAGCTTCAAAACTCAAAGAAATGAATGCATAACCATGGGATGTTTAGGTTTTTTCATCTAAATATTATATCTACAGTCTTGATTTTACCTCACTTTTCTGATGAGATCAACACGTCACAGCTGAAACTTGTCTGATGGATATAGCAGATTAAAAACGAAGGATTTCACCTTGAAGTTTTGCTAAGTTACACTTAAAAGGGTGCTTCTGCAAGCTTGAGAGTGTTTAAAAGTGCCATACACATCCGCCCTCATCACAGTGCTATGTATTTTCAACTTTATTTGAATAGAGCAAAGTTTTCCCCTTTTCCTGAGAGTTCTCATTTCTCTTAACTTTACTTCTTGCTAAGCAACTGGGTTACTCCTTCAGCTCTGGCACATCTCAACTGCCAGTCAAGTCCCATACCATGTTCACTTCTTTGTTCATTTTTTGAAGTCATTTTCATTCAGTCACCAGACTGATACATAAAGCCGCCACGACAAGTTCTATTGTAAGCCTGAAGCTCAACATTTTCACTTCTCCCATCTTGCTGTTTGAAAACAAGCTAGAGGAAGCTCTGACGGAGAAATCAGGTGACACTTTACAGTCACACAGGTGGGACTTGGACACAACGAAGGTCCAGCTTAGAGTGGAAATGAAATACAGTACTACAATTTACACCATGGAGCCCTACACCAAAAAACTCTCACAGACTTAACACTGTCTGTGTAAATGTCTAGTGTGCCCACTAGGTTGGTTGGTTGTGTGGTTGGTGCTTATAGTGGTACATTAGTTTATGTTAACAGAACCAATAACACCATGGAAAACAAGGAAATTAAAAACACCATTTTATTCAGTATTAAGGTGCAATTTAACCTCCGGTTATACTGAGTTATATTAAGTCTAATGTATTAAGTTATATTAAATCTTTCTTTTCCCAAGCACAACCAACCAGTTTAAAACATAACAGGTTACTACAGGCTCATCACACACTACAACCACAACTAAGTTTCTTACCAAAGCACAATTGCGAATCATAGCATCCATCAGCATCTGCACAGGATAAAAATCCCCTTACGTTCTCCTTTACTTATATTTCAGCTTCATTTTCCTTACTTCTAGTAAAAAGTAATCTACTCAGTGAGCTAATGTCATCAAACTTCCAAGGTTTCCAAGGTTTTCCAAATCTGATATCATCTCTTCCTAGGAGGCTCCTTGTTTTTGGTCCATCACACACATCGATCAATCAAATGCAGTCTGTGCTTCGAGTATGAAGGAATTTAGCTCACCTTAGCAAAAAAGACTGGAATCAGGAAGCAAGCCTGGCACTTTCCAAAATTCATGCTAACACCACATATATTTGTACAGACCACACCTCAACAGAACTGTAAACACAACTATTTGTGGTTTCATGGCAAATAGTTGTGAGTGCTACGGTGTGCTTTAATTGTTTGCTTGAGACTTTTCACTCTTTTGTTTGCTAAGCAGACTCCAGGAAGACAACACACACAGTGTTTTGCAGCCGCCACCCCCCCCCCCCCCCCCCCCCCCCCCGCAAACTACTCCATTTTCATGGACTGATAAAATGGAGAAAAAAACCCCAGAGAGAAACAGACCAAACTGTGAGCTTCAGAAGCATTTTGGGTATCTTACTTTGCAGAATGCCAGATTAGCTGCCAGCTTGGTGTCAAAGTGAAATGCCATTTCTTTTTTACTCTGTTTACTTATCCCCCAAACCGTGCTTTATGTTGGCGCATGGTGGGTATGGTTTTTGTTTTGTCCCAAGCAATCAGTGGTGAAGGTTGTTCAGTTTAAGAGGTTTCATTAAGTTAGCTCAAAGCAACTTGTATTGATGTGCCAACTCACACATCCTGACAACGTTTTTTTCTTCATTTTTTAATTAATACGGCTAGTTAGCAATGCAGGGAGATGATGTCCTCATTTCCATCCTTCGAAGCTCTGATTGGTTGATTATCTCTCATAAACAGCCACCAGGGATAAGTTGGTTTTCCCCTGCTTCTTGTCTAATTGCCTCTTGGCTGTAGCTTCATAGCACACAGAAATAAAAGTGATATTGATCTACTCACCAGGCTCTTGGCAAAAAAGCAAATATGTATATTTTGGATTGTTTAATCAGAGTACTGTTTACTGCCCCAAATCCCATTTTATATAAGTAAAGCTTCCATGAGAACAGCTTCCTCACCTCCCTCATACTCAGGGCAGTTCCCTGAGGTTTCATTGAGGCTCTCCTCCTCGGTGATGATAATGTTCTCTATGTCCTTCATTGTCAGGTGGTCCCGGAAGGCGTGGAACAGCACCTGCTTCAGCTCATCCAGAGACAGCTGCTGCATGTCAAACTGCAGGGGCACACAGCAATCAATGCAGAGACACAATCAAACACACACTGGCTTTATTAGGGTGGATAAATATAGGAGGCTGAGGTGCGAAATGTAAAGGCTGTAGGAAACAATGGTATATATGAATCTGTGCTTAATTAGGCATTTGTGTAACACAGAGATACAGTATGCAGGCAGGAACTGTGTCAGTTGTAATGTAAAGAAAACTGGTGCTATTTTTGGTGCATGAGTCATGATATAATCCTTTTTCCCCCTGTTCATATATATATATATATATATATATATATATATATATATATATATATATATATATATATATATATATATATATATATATATATATATATATATATATATATATATATATAGGTGGAGAAAGTGGCATGTTGACTTCCACATAGGTGGTTATGTAAATGATTATAATGATTGATAGGGGTGTTGTCATATATCCATAACGAAGTCTGAATCTTTGCCTCTGTCCAACTTTCTGCCTCACATCCAACACCCCCCCCCCCTTCCTTGGAGGATCAATCCAGGGATACACATGCACATATCCCTCAAGTCCAGCATGTAGGTCTAGATTATTTACCTCACTGACTGCCTGAAATACAATCAGTCGCTTGGTTTAGCACAGCAGATGGACACCGAGAGGCAGGCACGGCGAAGACGAAGAAAATAAGGGTTTGATGGAGAAAGGAAGAGAGAGACACCGAGATAAGAAAATAGGAGAGCACGATGAGGTCAATGAAAAGGGAGACGTGTGAAGTAGTGGGAGACAGACGGAGAAAACAGAACTGGCAGACAATGGTGGTAAAAATGTAAAAGAGCTGCGATGGTGCAGAAGAGATGCTCATTTTAACAAGGGAACGATAACCCTGCTCTTGCTTTACTGGCTTGCTCGCTATACACTAAAATACTAAAAACAGTGCGCTTTATGACTAATGACATTATGAGAAATGACAGATGGTGTTTAAAAAAGGGGAGGAGGGCTTAGAAATTATTTTATAAGCCTGACCTTGTGTGAAAGCTAAATATTTCTTTGGGACATACCAATTTCTTGCTAAGAGCTTACACTGCCTGCCTGGTCAGATTTGAAGTTGAGGTCCATTTCTTGTTTAATCGACAAGTTTCACATTTTGGGGAAAACAGTGATTTGCTTTCTTGCTGGCAGTTCAATGTGCAGACTCATCTCTGTCCACTAAATATGATGCTAAAGCCAGTATGTAGTTAGCACAATGATGTGGAACAAAGGGGTAACGGCCCTTTGCCAAGTATAGACTTGTATAGCTCACAAACTACAGAGCCAGACGGGCTGTTTTCTTGTCTCCAGACTTCACTGAATACAGCTATAGCAGCAAATATGGACAAATGTTGTGTTAGAGTGGATTTAATCCTTTTATTTTTTAACTGTCATAAAATAATTGATTTATAGCATCATTTTCGAGATGAATTAGTGGAGTCTTGTCCTGACGCTCAGATTTTTTTCTCTGTGTCCTGTTGTATTTTGTATACTTAAATTTCCTTTCATTGCCTGTCCCACTCTGATGTCACCTGTGTCTAATTGTCCTTCCTTTATGCATTCAGTCAGTGTCTTCCACTCTCTTTGTGCCTAATTGCCTTTGTATCTTGTGTTGTGTGTTTCAGCCGTTGTCTTTGGAAGTTCTTTCTCCTTCTCTTCCATCAGCTCAGTATTGGTAAGGTCAGGTTTGAGAACCAAATATTACATACAGTAGTCTCAGGTAGAAGAAGAAGTTCATTTCTTTTGCTCCGATAGCCACTGATGTCAGTTATCTAATTTCCACTGATGCACTGCCGGTGCCTAGTCTAAAACCAGTTCCACACATTTCCACTGACTAAAGACTGTGCCAAAAAGCTGGCACCAGCATGGCACACAAAATTGCTGGACCCAAGATCGGGACTAATGCCAGCAGTGGCTAAGGGAGGGGCGAGAAAATCACAGATGATTTGCAAATGCATAAAGCCTCCTGTCTGTGTATTTGTGCATTTTGAGTCCAGTGTCCATATTTTCTGTTTTATCTAAGTTGATAAATTCTTGTGTTTAGATGATATTGAGCATTTAAAAATTGTTTTCAAAGAAACAAAATTAGGTGTCGTAGAAGGAATTCCTGTTGGTACTGGAAACAAAACACAAATCTTATTTTGCACTTAAAATAAAAAATTCCAAGTATCCCAGGCTAATTTCCTGGCTTTCTAATTGAGATTTCTCGACTGCAACAAAACAATCAAGTGAAACATGATCAAGATATTGATGCATTAATAGAAATGTCTTCTAACATGCATGGGTACACATGATAAAAGACACACACACACGTTCTCTGGTATTGTGTCAGGTGTTTTGCATGCCCACTTCTCTCTGCTCTGCAAATGTGTATTGATTCCAATCTAACCATTCATGCTGCCTTTTCCTGGGGATTTACACTTTAATCATGGAAACATGCATTTGGGTGCACACGCACAGGCAAACCCACACAAAGGAAAGCAACCTTAGGACACTGCAGTAAAAAGCTGCAGACACAAAACTGCACAAACAGATTCACTCACTCACTCACTCACACAGACACACACACACACACACACACACACACACATGCAGATGCTTTTATTTGGTAGCTGAGGTAGAACAGCTCATAAGAGATTATTCACCACTTGGCAAACATGAAACTTAAGCAACTTTTTTTTTTTCATCTTTTATTTTCAAAAGGACAAAAGTGACAGGAGTGGGTAAAGACAGAGAGGCTGTGCGACACAACAAACAAGATTCAGTGCAGGGGTATGAGTTGTAATCATCTTAGCTAGAGTGGAAAAACAAACAGCAACAGCAAATCATAATTCCTGGTGTAAATAAAACTGTCACTCCACCACCCAAAAAGCTGGCACTGGAAGAAGGATCCATCTTCAGATGCTTTTCCTGATTTTTCACTCATTTCCTTCCATGTTAAGATTTTTTTTTAATCTAAATGAAGCTCACAGAGGGAGCTGTCTGCCATGTAAAGTCCCCTGAGGTGAATTTGTGGTATTAGTCTATAAAAATAAATGGTCTTGACTGCTGTTATATATGTAATTAGACTTCAAATTTAAATGGTAAAGCAAAAATACAGTTTAGACTTAACTATGTCATACTGCCTTGTGTGCTGCTCCAGGGTAAATAAATAGGGTTTGGGAGCGGTGGCTGGAGGGCATGAGCTGCCTGATTTCTGCTCTCCTTCTTGCTATAGCTGTCTCTAAACCGAGTAGATACGGGCAAATGGAGGAAAACCTCTTCGGACTGCAGCAGCAGGACAGACGACATGACAAGTGAGAGCAGGAGCACGGAGAATGTACAATGTTCCTGTCTGTCTGTCGAGTGGGCGAAAGCCACGAAGGTACCTGTTACTGCCAGGTCCCTGAAGGACACTGACACCCCACCTCCCCTCCCCAAAACACACTGGTGAACAATGAAGACGAAGAGTTTGCCTGTCGGAGCATTTTGTCTTTCACCGAATGAGCTCAATTATGTGATTTGTGTGCCTCTCTATATAGAAATATGTGTGTGTGTGTGTGTGTGTGTGTGTGTGTGTGTGTGTGTGTGTGTGTGTGTGTGTGTGTGTAAGTGATTTGTTGACAGAAAAACAGCAGGGAATTGTGAGCAGTGACCGGTGACATATCGAAGGAGCCAGGACACATCAATCAGAGGAACAGGTGCTTCCTTACTAATCCTGCCTCGAACAGCACAGGCTCGTTTCGTCACTCGTCCACCTGCTTTGTCTTTTGACCCTTCTCTAAAAAGTCACCCAGAGCGACGCCCCGAAAGCAATGTTTATTTTATTCGGTACTCCCTCCCCTCCTCTTATTTCTGTCTTGCAGCAGTGCTGTCACAGTTAGGTGTCAACTTCAAGTGAAGTTTCAGTTTGTTTGTTTTTTTGACTGCATGTAGCAGTATAAAATGTACTTTTTCATAAAAAAGGCAGAAACTGCAGTCAACCAGAAATGAATAATAGATAAACAAGATCCACAGGAATGGAATCAATCGCAAATGTATTTGAAGGAATAAAATACTAAAAAATGACGGTGTCAATTTGAAGGTGCAGAAACTGATGAGTCCCTGTGCTGGTCACTTTTTAGTCTTCCACTTAATTGTAATGCAGTTTGGATAAAACCATCCATTGCTATTAACAGCACTGACAGAGACACATCACATTTTTAAAACCTACTCATGAATGAATGAGCATTGCAGATGCTGTAAATGGCAGACAGTCTGACTCTGCTTCCTTCTCGTTCCTTTTGGTTTCAGTTTTCATTGATAAAAACACTGACAGGTGGTCACACTTAAAGATCAAATGTAGTAAACTATATAATGTTGGATGTGCAAAGCCTTGTGATTCCAATTGTGTAAATTATTTTAAGATAGCAATATCACAGCAACAGTTTTGCCTTAATTGGCAGGAACATAGAACACAAACAGAGGAAAATGGTAGTGTTTTACCTTTCATGTCATTTAAAGGGGGGCATATTGAATCACTCTCTACTGTACACGAGTTTCACTTCGAGTCTTTCAAACAAAATGCTTCCAGGTTTTTAGTGTAGTTTGTTGAACTGTAACTTTACTACAGCAAGGTGACGAGTAAAGTCACTTGAAAATTTACAGGTGCTGTTAAGTAACACGTATTATTCTATCTGTTGTGTATTGTCAGCTGGGATACACACTACATCATTACCTTTTGCAGTACTTGAATTTTGATGTTCACCTACCAGAAACATGCACGACATGCATTTGACTGCAGTGCTGAGCACAACAATTTGACAGCAAATTTTTGAACACATACTTTGTCCACAGTGAAGACCATAATTTAACAATGCCACAGCAGATGCTGATGGCATGTCCTGATCCTGCTTCCTGAAAGTTCTTTGGTGATCCAAACATTTCCACTACACGGCCAAGATGGCAACCATTGAGGGTACAGTAATGTGTTGCAAACTACGAAACATCCTGTTACTTGTAGAGCATGTCCTGTAGCTATAATTGATCATGATGTAATGACTACATAAATAGTTAGTATAAGTATGGAAGTCATTTTAGACATTGGCTTTCAGTTTCTCTTAAAATAATGAAATGTTTCAGAATAACTCAGTTTAAAAAAAAAAAATTACAGTTAGTTTATTTAACTCATCAGCTGTAATGAATAATCAAACGGTCCTCTCTGTACTCTCAGTTTCCCTTTTTTTCCCCCCTGTTCTTTGTATAAACTGCAGTCGAGCTTTTCAGCTGTTCCTTGTGCTCATGATTTCTTTGTGTTGGATTATTTCTTGCATTTCCCCGTGTATGACTTCTCGCCTGTTCTTGAACTTTTGCTTCGCTCTCCGATCTTTGTAATCTTTTCTTCTCTTTTGCCTGCTCCCTGCCTGCTCTGGTTGCCTCACTGGCTCACAAACCTGGCATGCCTCATTACAGCTTTGGGCATTCTACTCTGGTGGCCTGTGTTTATGTCCTCTCATAATTGTAACATTACACTATACACAGTTTTTGCAAATGAGGTTAAACATGCTTTGGTGGCAGCAGTGGCTCAGGTGGGTGAGCAGGCTGGCCTTTAAAGGGTGGGTTGATTCAATGCCCGATTCCTCCTGTCTGCATGTTGTGCCCATGAGTATGAATCCAGGAAATGCTCCTGGCATGTTTTAGAAAAATGTGCAAGCCCATTAGGACCAAAAAAATGTCTGCCAAATAAATGTAATGAAAGGCTGGCCACAATCATACCATGATGGTGATCCCACAGACCTCCTTCCCACTCTCTCTCCGCATAAACATATTTCTCATAAACTATAAAGTGTTAAAATATTGATTTCAAAACTGTAATTTGTCCTGCAGCTTAAAAAAAAAATGACTGTCTTTAGGTGCCACAGCTTAATTTGCAATGGAAGAGTGGCTGCTGGCTTTTTCAAATCTAATTTAATGCCTGTCAGAGGAAATGCGGTAACTTGATTCGGGAGTTTTTCAGAGCAGATATCTAAAGCTCACTGAGGTCCCACTCACACCACGCTACAGTGGAAAATGAACAGGAATCCAGAGGATTCTTCAGTGGTACAATGAAACAAACAGGATGCAGAATCACACGACCAAGTGCAATTTATTCAGCACATCCACACGAACGATGCCAAATGATGCCAGTTCCACTCTCCCCAATGAAACCATCATGCATCTCTCTGGCACGGATATTATCCGAACATACTGAACCGAGTCATTATGGCCCATCATGATGTATCCATCATGGCGGACCTCTTCCATCTCTCTCCTTTCAACACAATGACTCTGCCTCTTTTCCCATCTCCCACTGAGGTCTGTGGAATATAAACAGGCTGACAAACACACAGAAAATTGTGCTCTCACAATCTTCTGAGACACACTTCGAACATTTCAGCCCGCCCCCCCCTCCCCGTCCTGGTTGCTTTTCCTATATTGTTTTGCTCTGTGCCCGCTCCATCCATCCACTACCTGCTTCTTGACTCTTCTCTCATTTTTTTCCATCCCTTCTTCCTGTTTTTGTGAGGTGAACATTTCAAATCACCCCTGAGATGCACACTGTCTGCGACCTTCATGAATCACAGTCTCTCGTACTCCATCTTTCATTCCCTCCCTCTCTCTTTTCTTGTGCGCCTTTCCTTTATATCCCAGTATCTTTATGTGGGGCATCCCCCCACGCCACCCCCACAAACTCCCCATCCCCGCTTATTGTCCAGCTCGCCTCTCTATTCTGTCATCTCTTTCAGCCTCACTGGCTGGCACACTGCAGTCTGTCTTGCGCCATCTATTTGTCATAGATGCAGCGTGTCTCATTTATAAAAGGTGTTCTATTTCACACAGCATTCCTGATATTAAAATCGGCTTGTTTTTTTTTTATTTGCTAGAAATTTCTTTGTTTTGTGATGTGTGAATGGATAGCTGCTTCTTCGGTTATATTCTCTAAAGTAACTGAAACCTAGAATGTAAATGTGGCCTCGCATGTGTTTGTAACCTGAAACACGCACAGGTTTTCATTTCAGTGAGTCACCCTCTGAATGTTTCTCCTCTCATTTGACTCAAGGAATGCGCAGAGCAGCTTCCTGAGCGCTGTCGCTGTGCTCAACCAACCGTCCTCGCACTCAGCCTCCTCCCTGCACACCAAAAGCGCACGTACACAAACTCAAAACTTTGCACTTTTCATTATTGTCGCATGTCTTACCTAAGAGGCACGAAAAAAAAAGAGACTCAGAGGAAAGCTAATTTTCTGTCTGCAACAATTTTCAAAAACAAAGTAAGCACATTAAAATCATGCAAATGAGCTGCAGCCTTATTTACCACGGTGCCCAGTTTGGACACTTGAAAGCACGCATGCTCGGACACAGACGTGCATCCGTGGAATCTTCATTATGCTAATGCTTTCTGCAACACTGTAAATGATCAACATGTGCATGCCCAGTCCCCAAAACACACACACATTTACATAAAGAAATACCCCTAATTCTCAGCAGGCCTCCTTTCCTTTTAGACTATGATTCAGAAAGAAAAAAAAAAAGAAAACACTATTCAAGGGAACAGAAAAAACAGGTAGGGGGCCTGAGTGTGTTTTGTGTGTGTGTGTGTGTGTGTGTGTTTTATGCGTGCCTGCAGAAACTGGGGCTGTTCTCAAAGATGTAAGACTTGTTCTGACTGTGAAATACATAGTAAGAGATGAGGCAGTATAAGTAAGAGGAAGCATAAAGAATGGAGCTGATAAACGATGAGGCGCGTGAGTGATGAGCAACAGACTGTTGGCCAGCTGGGAGGCGGAAGCTTTGTCTCTCACCTGCCAGAAGATGTTGTCAATGGTGTTGCCCAGGAATCCTTCTCTGTTGTCAGATGACAGCAGTTTGGGCCCCAGTATCGTCATGAACTCCTCAAAGTCCACCTGGCCATCCCCTGCAGGTAGACACACACACACACACACACACACACACACACACACACACACACACACACACACACACACACACACACACACACACACACACACACACACACACACAGAGGAAAGGAGACAGACCAGCACAAAAGAAAATCAGATACCGAGACAGGAAGGCTGGCAGAGCAGAGCTAAATAATGCATTTTATGACAAAGTTAATTTGTTTTTCAGAAACAAAGGAGACAGATCAACAGATGGGTGTGTGCTCTCATCCACGACGAGCACCAGCGTAGCATCGGCCTTAATTCACCTTTCAGTTAAGATGTGCGGACCTGTACGAATGCGTGCCTGTGCGTGTCTGTGGAATTGATTTTTGTGACAAATTCAGGGATCATTTGGCAGATTTATATTTAAAGGGGACAACTTTGTGTGTGTTTGCATTATGTATTCTGCAGCTGCATGTTGTCATAGATAACAATCAACAGCTAGCGTCCCGTGGAATTAATACACACTGAACATCACTATAACAGCACACTGTAAACACCATAAACTGCCCAGACTTATTACACTGTATTTTGCCAATATTGATTTTATGACCAGTTAAAATTGCTATCTAATGTTCAGTTTATTACACATTATCATAAGGAGCATATGAGATGCATTAGTAGTCTGGACAAGGTGCAATATTGTTATGTGAGGACACTTTGTGTGCCCCTGCTTTTTTATTCCTTGCAGTTTATTATTTGTAAGATTTATGGAAAAGAAGAGCATACAATAAATACAGAGAACACAAAAAAGCTTGGAATTTGTCTGCAAACAAACCAACAATTCAATATGTAAAATCCAGAATTAAGTATTTACACAAAGCCATTATTCCCAATAAAATACATATTTCCTACAGAATTAAAAATGACTAGGAGATTACAGACCTGTAGAATAAACCGCTATCTTGTGTTATAGTTTATTGTGCATATGAATGAGTGTCAGCTCTTTTCCAATACATGACTACAGCTTCTCATAAATTGAGCTCTGAATTAACATAATATAGGCTAATCTTATTTTTTTAAGACTGTTTGCCTAAAGCCGAGGGAGAAGGATAATGCCAGATATCAGAGGATCAAGAATGCTTAAGAACTGATTTAATTATACATATAAAATACATCTCAAGCACTGTGCAGGTTGTCTGAGACCTTATAAATTTCTCATTCTTAAAAGAATTTTGCCTTTCAGTGCTTTATGAGCAGAGACATGGGGATGATAGCA
Source organism: Archocentrus centrarchus (assembly GCF_007364275.1). NCBI lineage: Eukaryota > Metazoa > Chordata > Actinopteri > Cichliformes > Cichlidae > Archocentrus > Archocentrus centrarchus. The sequence goes on along the minus strand of NC_044359.1, from coordinate 31,678,460 downwards.
GTCATAGGTAAAGGATTTTAAAAGAGATACCGTCTCTCCGCAGAACAAATGGCAGCGCTGCTCTCAGACTGCTCACAGAAGCTAAAGCAAAAAGCTTTTAACTTTGACCTTTGATATTTACCGCAAGCCGTGAAATCAAGAGCAGGCTGATAAGAACCAGCTGAAAGATTGACTAGCTGGTTTGTGACTCAGGGACTGCTCATGAGAAATTGCAGCCCTCTGAGAATTTACAAGCAAAGCTGGAGTTTAAGGAGCGGGAAGGTTCTCTCTTTATTGTCTCCAGGGGAATTTGTTTTAGATTACTGACCACCTGCTGCCATTCAGGCACTGTAGAAACTATTTTGAGGAAAAAGTTTGAAGGTGGCTGTAACCAAGACTAAAAGCCCTTTTTAGCCTCAAGCAAGTGAAAGGGGAATTAAGTTCTGCATGACTGGCATCACTTAAGTCATGAAAACTGCATTAAAATACAACACATTTAAACAAAATAACAAGCTTCTCTTTAAAAAGATAACATTGCAGCATTTTAATATTCCAGTATAAACACAAATATTAGTCACATGCAGTGTATGTCAACAGTCGCGCGTGCAGAGTTACACTCTGTGATTTGCGTATGTGAATTTGCACTGTTTCTTGCTCCATGCATGCACCCAGGGGTGTGTCCTTATGTAGGATCTCACCATCCATGTCCAGTCTCTGCATGATGATGGCCAGCTCCACTTCACTAGGCATGTAACCCAGGGAACGCATGGCCATGCCCAGCTCCTGTTTGGAGATGAAACCATTTCCATCACGATCCAGAACACGGAACGCCTCACGGATCTCTGCACAACAAACATACACCACAGCGCAGTACATCACTGTCAGGCTCTCAGCTTCTTTATTTTCGTTGAGGAAATAAGACACGTTTAAAAAGTGAAACTTACATATTTTAGTGCTATAGTTTATAAATGTTATGTGAATATTTATCCTGTTGGGGGCAATCTAAACTTCTTCATTACTGTTTTAAGCTGGAAACAGCCAGTGAAAATATCCCTTTATAGCCATCATACTCTTTTTTTTCTTGTGCATGTGTCTACTGAGTTAGATTTTGTTTTATTTATTTATATTACTTCATTCATATTTGAGTTACTGTGTCTGATACACAAAATGCAGTTCTGTGAATAGTGATTGTGTCTGTCTTTAGGAGAAATGCAGCGCGATGTCAAATAAACCTCTAGGAGCTGAGGTGCATGGATTGTTCATTAAAGAAGATTACCGCAAACCACAGCAAAGTGGCAAAGATCAATATTTTTTCACATCAGCAATTGATCAAATGCCTACTTGTATGTTAAATGGGTCACAAAGAGTACCACACTCCCAGACAGTTATCACTTGACTGACAGTTTGTCTTGGCTGTATAGAGTTTCCCCTCACATGTTTGACTTTCCAGTGAATGTGACTGTTCAGTCTCACACATTGTTGCATGATGCAGCTGCAGCTGCAGTTTTCTGTAAATAATGTAGTAGCTCAGCCGCCTCAAGAACCATCACAATTCACAGGTTATTGCCCGTTAAAACAACAAATGTGACCTTGAGTACATTGCGGGCGATCATCATGTGAAAGTTTGATTCAATTCTGAGCAATGCTGTAGGAGGAGGAGTGATTCTTGGGAATTCTGTCAATTGACAGGATGGATGAAGGGACAACGGCTGTTTTGCATGGAACAAGCTCATCGGTCATTTGGCCAAATGAGCTAAAAAGCTTCCTTAACCTCTCTGAGCACTACCTGCTCAGCTCCAAACAGCAGACAGACAAATTAGCTGCTAGCTGATGGACATAAAGGAGCAGGACAGAAAATCCTTGAGAGTTAGCAGAGACGACAACAAAGCCAAAAGAGAAAAAAAAAAATTAACCCAACAGTTTCCAATGAAATCGCTGTCATAGCAACCACAGGTCAAAGTCATATGATGCATTTGCAATGACGTCAGAGACACTAAGTCAGGGTACATTTAAAATGTTTTGATTTTGAGGGCAGTTACAAACAACCTGCTCTTTGGCTTGATTTAACGACATGCAAGCATAACAATATCCATATTGTCTCCAGCCTTATAAAATGAAATCTAAAAATGTAACAGTGAGTCATTCGATGGTGTCAGTGAGATGGACTAATCCATGAGATAGAAATTAATCATTAACAGGTTTTAGCAGGTTTGTAGATGGTGCTGAAAGGTGTTTCCCTGGTGCTGATAACAGGCTTTCCCATTAACTGGAAGTGCCACAGACAAATCAAGGTGAGAGTGATCTCCCACCCTCCCACCCTCCCTCCCTCCCTGTTCTTGTCTCTTTTACATCTTTGTGTACTTATTGTATTTTACAAACCCCAAGGGAACTGTCCCAATCCCTCCACGCAGCACAATCACCACAAGCGCTGCCAAGAGCATTTCCGACTCTCTCCTCCCACATAAAAGGCTCACTTCTATCTTCAAATTGTAAGTAAACACACGCAGCTTGCAAGGCATCTATCTTTTCGTGCAGCAGAATTACTCAAACCTCCGAGGACCGTCTTACAAAATACTCTGGTCAGTCTCGGGGTAATTACCTGTCAATCAGTTAGCACTGTACGAGTAGAGGAGGAGGGCACTCTGATTTGGAGTAAGGGGGTCGAACTGATCGACGCAATACAGAACACAGAGGCGGGACAGGCTTTGCAAGACTTTATCTAATATCTGTTCACGAACAAGCATTCTGTGTGTTCTGGATCTTTTTTTTGCTTCAGGGGTGCAAGAAGGTGCCATTTCACCTGGCATTCGGCAAATCTTTATAGAAAGAACACAAACAAAAACACAATTTCCCAAAGACTAATCCCTTTCCAACCTTAAACAATGAATTTTACATGAAGTTCATCTCTGTGTCTCTCTCAGGCCGTGTGCCATTAATATTCTCATCCTGACATGCAGCTCCTTCCTTCCTCTGTGTATTAAGTCAGCCTCAGATCTGTCTCCTATGCCTGTCTTTTCACTGTCAGTTGTGTGAGAGCTGAAGTTCAGTCACAGCCCCCGCCTAAGCCTGTAAATATCCCCTACGGCTGATAACTAGACTCGAGCACCATGCCACTGCCTTCCCCAACAAAATAAAGTGAGAAGCAGAGGCGAGGGATTGGGAATGCGGGTGAATGTGCGGCCTCCCAAAACAAAGTGAGATGTATTTGTATGCAGCTCAACAGTGAAGAGTACATTTTCAACAGGGTACAAATGAGCTGGTCCCTGATGTATTACTGTGTAATGCTGTGTGTGTGTGTGTAATGCTCTGTGTGTGTGTGTGTGTGTGTGTGTGTGTGTGTGTGTGTGTGTGTGTGTGTGTGTGTGTGTGTGTGTGTGTGTGTGTGTTAGCTGCGGCCTTGCCTGTGTATACTGGTCAACCCCCAGGACTATGTATGTTCTCGATGTGATTGATGAAATGCCTCAAAACTAGAGAAACGATAGAAGGGATCTACACAGGGGTGATTAACTACCCTTCTATCTGTGCTAACAGATGATCCTAGAAGAACCTTCAGCATCTCTCTGAAGTGGGATTAGGAGTTTTAAAATGCTGGCAGCAAATGCCGCTGATATTTTGTCCACATCAAACAGTCCCATTGGTTACAATGAAACGGTGGCTGACAGGCCCTAGATAATGCCTAATCGTGATGTCTGGAATCTAAGAGTCCAGATTTAATTTATATAAAAGCTCTACATAGGTCCAGACTACTTGCTGCCCTTGACAAACAAGACACAGACAAAGGCCAACCAGACTAATGATGATGAGACGTTTTACTGTAGCAGTTCTGCTTGCAGTAAAGCAACTGTTTTATTGAACTGGGTTGAGTTTAGTTGTGCACAAGGGACGCTGGATTAAAAGATTTATACTACAAAGTACTTCTTACCAAAGCTCATTCGAGCAAGCAACAATAGGCCACATGTATAAGCACAAGCAAACAGCCACAGTCAGAGAGTCAGACAAACTCTCATGCTCTCAGTCCTGCAGCCTTTGTCAGTGGCAGGATTAGCTGTTTGTTTCACATCAAAGCACAAACACAGGGTATGCATTTTTTGCAGTGGAGAAGTATTTGTTTTTTTAAACCCTGTCAATCACATCAAATCAGCAGCATAATTTGGGATCACTGCAGAAAATGTAGCACAGTAAATGAAAACCTTCTCAGGTTAAAGCACTGATAAAGACAAATTTCCACTTGCCAGAGTAATCACTGGGAATAAACAACATAATTATATCAGATTAGCTGCCATTTAATTTACCAGCAAGACTGATAGTCGGTACCTCTATAATGATCAACCCTGTAGGAGACATCTACTACTGGTATTGGATATCTTTCTTCCTGTGGTGAATGTTTATGATGTTAAAAAAAAGTAGAAAAACCCCAGAATGGCAACAAGTCTTCGGCTGAAAACAACATAAGATTAAATGTAGAAAAAATAAACAGCTTGCACATCGCAGGCCTCAGGTTTTTCCTATTTGTTGCATCATGAAAGCCTGCTCTTCATCAGACCTTCATCAGTTTGATGCTCACAAAGTTACAATTTTCATGGTGCAATAAACAGATAAAACTTGAGCCCCAGAGTGGATGAGCTGTTGATTTTTGGTGTTTAAAACATGGCTGAGGTGCAGTTTTACTACTTTTTTCTGTTCCTTATAAATCAGACTAACCCTTAGGATTTGTTTACAGTGAGCCTGTGAGCCAGTTTATACGGAGCACTTGTGCTTGTTGCAGATTTTTTATTTTATTTTATTTTGTTAGTAATGGTGCTAGACTCCTCGTAGTGCACTGCTATCATAACTGACAAAAACCAGTGATCAGAGCTGCCAAATTACCCCCCCCCCCTCAAGCTTTTTTAGTTATTTACACACACATCAAAAAGCTGAGCTTTAGCTCAGATTATCAATGTGCAGCTTTGCTTTCCAAGAATCTATTTGCCACATCAAAGCCAACTCTTGCGCGATCAGTTTTCATGAGTGATTTATTTGAATTGAAAACATAAATTACCATACCAGTATCAACTGATCATATACATATTCTGTCAGACACTGCTTCATTCTGAGCCCATTGAATGATTTTATTTCCTAAGCACTAATTGGAAACCAATGAATCCAGTCAAGCCCAGACAAAGTGGCTAAATGGAAAAACTTTTCCTCTTGAGACTTGGAGCAATGTAACTGCATTGTTCCGGCAGTGAACCATTAATTGCTACTACCTCACACTTCATTCTGCGTCCCCACACTCCCCCCTCTCACTCTCTCTGACTCTCTCTGTCAGCACACTCACCTCCCAGCTCCTCTGTGGAGAGGCTGGTGAGCTGGAAGGCTTCGCTGCCCTCTGCCAGGGAGCTGCTCAGGTAGTTGTCTGGATAGAGCAGGCCCGCCCGCACATGGTGGAATGGCATCTTCTCCCTGCAGAGCATACATACACACAGTCTAAATAAACCAGGCATGCCTGTGTATAAGAAAAAAAAAAACAGGTAAGAATGATGTGTGGCTAAGCATGTGTATTCTACACAGTCATGAGCCCTTTTTTAGAAACATGAGCTCCTGCGGAGGGAACATTGTTCCTTCCACAGTGCTGATGTTCATTCCAGTCTCTTCTTTTCAGAATCACAGTGACAAATTATGCAATCACATTATAATTCAATGGAGTCACAAAAAATATTCCAGTACTATTGTTCTGATAATACCATCATACTACAGTCAGGCGATCATTCTCTCATTGTCTTCCTCCTGCTTGGTTTTTATTCAGTCTCCTTGGTCCACAGAGGAAAAGCACTGCACACTTGCCAAATATAATTTTTTCTAACCCTCCCTGTCAGATCTACTGACTTTTTGTCCCTCCAGACAATCCCCAACACCAACAAGACACCTCAGGGCAAGACAGGGCATCAATCAACTATGGACGACACTGTCGCACGATCAGAGTCATTCACTGCTTTGATTCATCAGAGTCATGCCTCTGAGGGCTCGTAATATTCTGACACTTTGGCGATATGCTTCATGTTATATTCCTGCCAATAGTACACAGTGAACTGAAGTGACAGAGAAAAAGACAGAAAAAGAGATAGATAGGTAGGGAAGAAGAGATAGAAATCTCAATGGTATTTCACGAGAGAGTCGCTGCCAGACAGGAGAGATAGATTTAGAAGTGGGGATGTCTATGAGAAGGGAAACATGGTAGAAATACAGTCACTCTCCTCTCCTCTCCTCTCCTCTCCTCTCCTCTCCTCTCCTCTCCTCTCCTCTCCTCTCCTCTCCTCTCCTCTCCTCTCCTCTCCTCTCCTCTCCTCTCCTCTCCTCTTGACTGTTATTTGAGACTGAAATCCTTTGTGGATTTTGGAATTAGAGCAAACGAGGGAAAAGGATGCAAAGAGTGTAAAGACAAAAAGAGTGTAAAAGGTTAAGAGCAGTGGGATCATCTGCTCTGATGATCTGTGGAGGGCATCAGGTGTAAAAAAAAATTGCATATGTGCCTGAGACAGAGACAGAGATAGACAGTAAACAATGTGTGTGCAGGAAAGTATTTATGCACTCAGAGTTTTGTGAGCTCAGAGGAAATTTGCTCTTCAGTCCATCTGCTCCTGAATCTACTCGTGCCTCACCTGCACATTAAAGGTACTGTAGTCACCGTGGCAACATGTATCTGTTCTACAGACATAAATCTCAGCCAACAAGATGCACACACACACGCACACACACACACACACACACACACACACACACACACACACACACACACACACACACACACACACACACACACACACACAAGTGTGTTTTGCTATCTTTGTGGGGAATTTCCATTGACTTCCATTCATTTCTACAGCCTAAACCTTACCTTTACCCTTTTCCTAACCCTAACCATCACATACCTAACCCTAACCCTAACCTAAACTCAATTCATACCTTAGCCCTAACTCTGACCCCTGACCCAAAAACAGGGTTTCCCCTTGTGGGGACAAGGTTCCAGTCCCCACAAGGAGCAATTGGTCCCCACAACGTAGTATATGTCAGGAAAATTGTCCCCACAAGGTATTATAAACATACGCACACACACACACACAACACACACACACACACACACACACACACACACACACACACACACACACACACACACACACACACACACACACACACACACACACACACACACACACACACACTATATTATATGGATATGGATTACGATTAAAAAGTGAATTTTCCAAACAATTTAATTCACTCACAGGGAATTCTGCTTCAGCTATTCCTGTCCTGGTGTGACCAGTAGATGGTGGTTGTTACTAACTACTGTTGCTTTGTAACAGACACTGAGCTGTTTTCACACATAAACTTCAAATGCATTCTCACTACTAGAGCTCCAGTTTGTTTTGCGAAGGTTGGTGTTTGCTTAGAGCATGCAGGAGGAAGACCACATGGGCTCGACTGGTCATCTCACAGACTTTGAACAATAGGGAGCTGCAGGTAGAAGAGGCTTTCACATCTGATCCGACCTATTTGGACATTTGCTTTCTCACATACAACTCTGCCAAGAAAAGTCTACAAAAATGCCTCAGGGCTGCAGTGCACGTGTGATAATGGCTCATTAATTCTGGTACTTTTACCCACATTTACTCCACTTTGCCGCCACACTAGCTGCTGTTTAGCAAAACATACTTGAAGATGCTTTGTATAGCATGATAACATCAGTGAAATATAACCACACCGAGATTCAGTTCATTTACAAGACTGCCAGCCTCTACATAAACCTTGCATGGCTTCAGGTTCTCACAACAGATTTAATAACTAGAAAGATGACTCTGGTCAGACTTGTTAAGTCAGTCTACGTTTTTGTTTTAGTGATTGTCAAGCTCAGCAGCAGGCACGCGTCACTAGACACACTTTTGAGTAGTCAAACAGCTTTAGGAGCCCTCTTTCCCTCAGCTAATCGGAATATCAGCTAAGAGGCTTCTTAATTTGTCTACGTTACCCTGCTGCCAATTAACACAATAGTAAATAACCAATATAAGACAATTTAAGAAGACTCTTACCTTGTATTATGAGCTCCAAAATGATGTGCTAAAATAACTTAAAAGTGATAGGTTTTACCAGTTGTTGAATTTCCCATTAAGTAACTTGCCAGTGGGAACCCAGTGCTGTAATACACAACCCTACATGTGAATGACCGAGTTCAGCACTACGAACGCTGTCCAGTCCAAAAATGTGTCATTATCAGCATATTTGATAACCCCTAATGTGGCAGGTCAAATACTAAAATCATTTCAGTTTTGGGGGTCCAGAATAAGTCATGTGCATAGCCAGATCCTTGCTTTTGGTGCATTTGCGCAGATGTATGCACGTATGCTGTGTATTTGTCATGGTTTAGTAATCTGATGTGAATATGCAGCATTTAGCCTATGGGAACAAAATGACTGAGGAAATAATGGAGATTTAATGGGTGAACATTAGCCACAGTATAAATTCTCAAATTCCTCAACTACTCAAATGAGCAGCAAACAGAAATTATTCAATCAGCGAACAAATAAATAAGACATATGATCTGAAATTAATATGAGAATGTATTGCAACAGTCCATCTGTTCCCACAATTGTTCCCCTGACAGAAACACCCACTCACTCTTGGCAAAACCCAGCAGACACACATGTATGAAAATCAAACAGTCACACACTGGTTCTTTCTCTCTGTTGTTTTCCATCCCTCCCTGATATTCTCCCGTATATTTTTGGATGGTGGTTTTTTCCTACTTGCAAAATCACTGACTGTTGTCACAGAGATGGACATTAGAGCTGACATGTTTTAGCAGAAAGTCCTGATAAGCTTCATTCGCTGTTTGACAGCAGGATGAGGACTAGTGGAAAGACAGGTGGACATAAAGGCAGATGTATTCATGGGTTCTGCAGGTCTGCAGGGGTAAAGGGGATGAAAGGACTGAATCAAAGTGGGCTGACTGACAGTGTTTGAACTGTGGGGTCACTTGCACCCCAGGTAGCCCATTTTCAAGTCTGCGATGTGGTGATCAGAATGGATTTAAGCTCAGAGAGGAGAAGCTGAGATGAAGGGAAATGAGCGGCTGAAACCGAGAAAAAGGCTTTGCATGTGGAAAATGGAGAATGATGTTTTTTCTCACCTTCCTCACCTCTTCCCCATGGAGAAAAATGCATTAGCAGAATAGTAGGAAAGAGATGAGGGGGTCACAGGAGTACTTTATTTCCAGCAGCACATGCACAGTGCAGCCATCACAGGCAGGTAGTCCTACAACAGATTAACAATATCAGGCTTTCTCTTCCACATCAAGGAGAACAGGTTGTTACTTCCACTGCAGCCAACAATTAACCATCAAAACATACACAACGGAGTGATTTAAAATCATCCAAGGCCTCTCTGATGTGCATGAGATCTGTAAGCTGGCCCGAGGGATAGATACCAGATAAATGAACAAATTATTCCCTCTGTTCTTCAAGCCACTAAAATGCCAGTTTTCTCTTCATGTCTTCTCCAGTTTTAGTTAAGGCCCCTGTCACCTGCCAACAGTAATGAGTGGCCACAGCTGATCATTTGAACCAACAGTGCTGGAAAAATATAAACTGCCGCTCTGTGATTTGGTATACTTTAGTTACTATAAACCATAAAGGGAAACAAAATATGGAGAAAAGATTTTATGAATTTATGGCTAAAAAAAAAAGAAGAAGCCAACAAGAAGCCCACAACAAAGTTGCTTCTTATTAGAATTACAGATTTTAAACCAATACAAATGATTAATGGAAATTAAATAATTTACTCTGCCTCTGCACAATGTCACATTGTCAGCATCCCACTGAAGTCACCTTGGGCAAACTGTCGAGCTGTCAGCGCACAGCTGTGATCTCTGCTGTCTTTCCCTAACCCATCAATGCTGCATTCTCAAAACCTTTCCCCAACAGAGGCATTTGATGGGCTGTGCATCCTGCCGTCTAAAGCCGCCTCTGCTGGAGTTCAGCTTGGGTCATCCAGCTCGCTCACCCATCTGCTGCTGTGCCAACTGAGCAGCTCTAATGCTTCACCAGCAACCCAGGCAGTGTATGTGGACGAATGCACCCTTGATCTTCTATCAGGTGGTCTGAAAGAGCCTGTTGGATGCTGAAAACGTCCCACCCAACCTGGACGCCCATGACGGTGTTCCAGACTGCGCGCCTCTGCAGCGGAGGGAGCGCAGCTGGGCACACACCACTCTAAGCTGCCAAGCTGCTGATCTATCACACAGACTCACTGCATAATAGAGAGTACGAGAATTGAAAAAAAAATAAAGAAAAATATTTATGTGCTCTAATAGCTCCTTCCCCTTCGAAAAAGATTTTTAAAAAGTCACACTAAATCCACACTCCCAATTACCTATAATACCCACCATCCGTTACCATCCACAGGCGAGTCTCCTTTCAGATGATGAATGTGTGCAAGGCAGGTGACAGATTTGGCCATCACGCTTTATGACTGTGGAGTTTTAGAGCATCTGGCAATGAGAATGAATGCAACTGGGCTTTAGAATGCAGCCAGTTCCCATTTATCAGAACCAATATGTGAACCGCTAAAGCCTGAGTGAACAGGAGAACGGCTGAAGAAGCCACGGAGCATAATGTATAGTGTGAGATGGAGTGCTTTGCACCCTGCTGCGTACTGAGACAATTATACTGTAATTACACATGTGTGATGGACCTATAAACACCTAATCATATCCATCAAACCCACACAGCGCGCTCTGACGCGCACAAGCAGCTAAAAAAAGAGAAACGCTTGAAATTGTCAGAAATTGTGCAAACACACGCGGGCGCGCACACACCACGGCGTTGTCAGTTTGTCACCTATTAACAAAAAGCACAGCTCATAGACCGTCAACACATACTGGGGTCTATATGTGATAAACACGCGCACACTCTCACGCACACACAAGCGCTGCACATTCACACGCCTGAGATTACAACAGGTGCAGTCGCCTGCGCGGCTCTACAGCCGTCAGAAGGACCGACGCATGGGCGCTCGGTCGCGGTAATCACCTTTATCACCTTTATCACACCATCCCGGAGGCAGCACGCTAATTGACCGTGAGGGTATAGCCTACCTCCCTGTGAAACGACTTTTCCTCCGGTGTGCGAGTCACCCCTTTCGGTTAGAGCTCCGTTGGCGGAGAGGCTGAAGGTGTTTTTTGAATTGCCAAGATGTGTTTATTCTGTTGGCATCCGTCCTGAGCTCTTGAGGAGTCCGTCCGACAGTCAGAGATGGACTCATTCAGTCTGTGTGTTGGACCTGCCTGGGGAATTCACCAGTGTGTTATGTGCTCCACACTTTTTAGATAGTTATGTCAAAAAATATCAACTGGTTAGATGGTGAGCAGGAGGATGCTGATGGTGTTGAAGGTGTGAAATGTTGTCCGTTTTGGCTGAAGCACAGACCCACATGAATGGCCTTCTGTCCGTTTTCTACATCTCACTTCTCATCGCCATATCTCGAGAATTTGGGGTCGTTTTGGAATGAAGCAGTTGGTAGGTAGAGTGCCAAATCTTCGTCCTATCAGCTCGCCCAGACGAACGCCACCCAGCCGCCCACGGGTCTGGGTCTAAGAACCGGTGCTGCTGTTGCAGCTGCTGTTGTCGGTCGCCTGTTATAAAATGAAAAATTACGATTTAAGTCAGTCTTCCTTGTCGAAATAAAATCACGGCATGGATGATGGACGGCGAAAGCTTTGAGTGCAGATCTGTCAAGCAGCAAAGGGATGGAGAGGGATCTCCCGACGCTCCCGGTGCGTCTATCACGGCTATTCCCAGTGATAGATTTAATCCATTTGTCGGTACTGTCCGGCAAGGGAGGGGACACATGGGGGGGCCACACCAGCAGGCTGTGTATAGGTGAGCGGGAAGATATGCGACGCCGTCCTCAATGGGAGTTGCCCTCCTCTCAGGTGTGTGTGAGAAAGAGAGAGAGAGAGAGAGAGAGAGAGAGAGAGAGAGAGAGAGAGAGAGAGAGAGAGAGAGAGAGAGAGAGAGAGAGAGACAGAGAGAGACAGAGAGAGAGAGAGAGAGAGAGAGAGAGAGGAAGAGGCTGTGAGGTCCGAGCAATTAAGGGTTCAATGAATCACTGAAACAAACCCCTGGAGAAGTGTGTCTGTGTGTGTGTTGTTTTCATTTAGCCATTCTTCACAGCTATAAGAGTCATTGATGACCAATTATGGTGCTTAGGAAGTGACATCAGCCGCAGTACTTAAATGATGCAGTGTGTCTTACTCCCGCCACCCCTTCTAGGTCTTCATCTTTTTTTATCTTCTTGCAAGATTCAAAGCACCTTCCTCCACCCAAACCTCTTCTTTCCACTGTCATTAGACCTCCCCTTCCTTCTTATCAGGCCGTCTGTGTTTTCCGCCTCTGATTAGAATGCTCCCATTTACACTCAGTATACTAATTATATAATAGCCCATGTAAAGCCTCTACTTCTCCCCATCAGCGGGACCGCAGCAGCTCGGTTGCAGTTTTAGCCTTGAGGTTGAAAACTGTCTCTCCCGCGCTGCTGCGCTGTTATAATTAAAAGTGGTTGGATCACCCTATCTAAACACCCGGGGCACTCTCCTCGCGCTGATCGCAAAGGGTTAATGCATTATGCGTTCGCCCCGGGGTGTAACAGTGTGATGGGCTGCTAGACTGCTGGTTCTTCCTGGGATTTGAGACATCACTGAAAAGTAAAGACAACACAACTGAGTCATGAATGTTTCACCGTGGTGCTCTAGCGGCGCTGTGGACTTATCTAATGAGGCTATCGAAGGTTTTGAACCTGACATAGAACATCATTAACGTTACCCCCTTTTTTCTAAAGTTTTCTTCTGTGCATTTTTTGGCGCTATCCGTGGTGCTGGAAAGCTTCGTCTTTTTTCCAGCAGAGGCGGGACAAATGAAGGTGAAGTGATATGCCTCAGCATTTAGAAACACCGCAGCCTGCATGACTGCGATTTAGTCCATTACTATATAATAAGAACATACAAATATTTTTCATGCGCCATCCTCCAAAAAACACTGTACGACCACTTTCTGACCTTTTCAAATATCAAAATCTAATTTCTGTACTTAATCTTCTCATCTACCTGTGCACTTTAAGGATAAAACTATATAAAATGTGTTTTTTTCCTTCATTTTTTGGACAGTTGCTGGATATTAAATACCACATCACAGCAAAAACATTGATAACTGTATACTGGAGCATAGGTGTCATTTCAGCATTATAACGGCACATTAATTAGGGAGTTGTGTCCACTTTTCCAGGAAATTTTGAGCATCAGAATGTTTATGTCCTGCATTCCTGTGAATTTCTGTACACCCATTTTTATCTTTATGGTGGAAAGCTGCAAGAGTTCAACCTACTGTATGCTGAAATACTGACTCTGCTGTCTGTATTGCTTTGAAAGAGATATTTTTCTCAACTTTTCTCCCCCTTATTCAAGACACACAGAGGCATGATTTACTCTTCTGTCCTCTTTTCTGTTTGCCTGGGTCCAGATGTTGGAAGGTAATAAGATGTACCTATACTCAGATGCATTTCTGCACGATTTCAAAAATTCTGCATGTTCAAAAAATGCCACATCTTTCAAGATGACTTTTAGTAATCATGTACATCTCAACTATCTGATTGAGGCCGAAAAGAAGGACAGATAAGATTACCTTCAGATTTTTCTCTGGACTACTGTATTTAGTGGTTATATTAACTCATAATTCATATTCTTCCCAGTTGCTGGACTTTTGGGAGAGAAATGTCATCCTATTCTTGTCTGATAAAGCTTCTAGCTGCTCCACAGTGATTTCCATGATATAATCATACCTGTTTTTAATGCAGTGCCACCTGAGGGCCTGAAGATCACAGGCATCCATTATTGATTTTCAGCCTTGTCCCTTGCACGTAGAGATTTCTCCAGATTCTCTGCACTGTAAACCCAGATTTTGATTCCAATTAAAAATATTGAGTTCATATTACTTAAAATTACCTAGAATGTGAACATTACTTGTTAATGCTGAGTAGACTGTACGTTTTGATGGTCTATCTTATTGTAATCATGCGTTTGAGTTCAAACAATTTAATATCATAAAGTTTTGCACCTGCTGAAAATCTAGTTTATACCAGTTTAAATAGACTGGATTAATGCGCAGCTGCATGGTGGCATGATGGTTAGCAGTGCTACCACACAGGTAGAATGCCATCTAGAAGGTCTGGGTTCAATTCTGGCTTAGCCCAGGCCTCTCACTGTTTGAAATAGCAGACATTTGGTGTTTTTGTTCACAACGCTCTCTCGTATAGTTTTTTTTATTGTTCCATGGACAATGGTTATTTGCAAATGTTAATGTACCAGCATTCAGCAGGGCTGAGTTTTATCATGTTTATTTACCAAATTTAAACAGACACAGTTCAACACTGTAAAAAATATTTGTGCTCCTAGGCAGCATGGTGGTGTGTTGGTTAGCACTGCTGCCTCACAGCTAGAATAGCTATCTGATAGTTTGGGTTCAATTCCACCTTAGCCTGGGACTCTTGCTGTGTGGGGTTTGTACGTTCTCCCTGTGTCTGTATGGGTTTTCTCCCACAATCTGAAGACATGCAGTTACTGGGGTTAGGTAAATGCAGTGGTTCTCAAATCCAGGCCTCATGGCCCAGTGTCCTGCAGGTTTTTGATGTGTCCCTGATCCAACACACATGAATCAAATGGCTGAATTACCTTCTCAGTATGTAGTCAAGTTCTCCAGAGTCCTGCTAATGACTTCTATATTTGACTCAGGTGTGTTGAAGCAGAGACACATCTAAAACCTGCAGGACACTGGGCCACAAGGCCTGGATTTGAGAACCACTGGGTTAATTGGTCTCTCTAAATTGCCCACAAGTGTGAATGGTTGTCTGTGTCTGCCCTGCAACAGGCTGGTGACCTGTATGGGGTGTACCCTGCATCTTACTCCCTTGTCAGCTGGGATAGGCTCCAGCCCCCCCCCCCCCCCCCCCCCCCACACAACCATGAAAAGGATAGGGGAATTGATTGATCAAAAGACATTTTATTTTTTCATGAACTATAAAAGATAAGTTTGGTCAATTAAAACATACAATTTAGTTCAACTGGAAATGGAGTAGTGCTTACTTAACAGGCTGAGTTAAATGAACTGTTTCATTACTTAAAAAATTTAAGGCAACGAATTACCTTGTTTTTTTTAAGTAGATTCAACTTATCCGGGTTTACAGTGTGAATCTTTTGATGATATTAACTGTAGATGATGAGATTTTGAAAGTATTCACAGTTTTTATGTGAAGGAACATGAATTCGAAATTGTTTCACAATTTGTAGATACAGTTTTTTGCAGATTGGTGAATCTCTGCCCATCTTTACTTCTGAGAAACTCTTAAGTTGCCTTTTTATAGCTCCTCATGTTGCTGACTTGTTGCCAATGAACCTAATTAGTTGCAAAATGTTCATGCAGCTGTTTCTTTTGAGTACCAGTTACATTTCCAGTCTTTTGTTTGTCCAGATCCCAACATTTTGGAGAGATGTTGCTGCCATTTAATTCAAAGAAAATTCAGTTTAAACAATTGTGATTAAAATGTGGGTTTGTGACATTTTCAGATCATTACATCCTGTTTCTATTTACATTTTAACATACCACATTTTAAAAAAATTGTGATTGTACATATTTTGGTATTAAAACTAGACCCCTTGCTAAAGAAATAAAGACCTAACCCCCGTATAAGGCAGACCTTGCTGAGTAATGCCATTGCCTTTTCTGTAAATACATTTAGATCCATAGATTTGTGGACAATGACACAATTTTTATAGTTTCTACCACAGTATATATTAAATCAAACAATAAATATATAATTGAAGTGCAGAATTTAAGCTTTAATACAAGGGGGGGGGGGCATTTAGCATGAACTGTTCAGAAATTGCCACCATTTTTATTCACAGTCCCCATTTACAAGGCTCAAAATTAATTGGACAACCTAACATATTTTTAAATATAAGGACTGTTTTTAATACTTGGATGAAAATCCAAAATCCTGAAGTCTAGAAGCCACAGACTGTGTTTCCTCCTTTGAGACGTTACGTTCTGCTAGGCCTTGACTGCAACTGCCTTCAGTTGCTGCTTGTTTGCAGCTCTTTCTGCCTTCAGCTTCGTCTTCAGTGGCTGAAAATCATGCTGTGTTGGGTTGAGATCAGGTGACTTGGCCATTGAAGAATGTCTCATTTCTTTACCTTGATAAACTCATGGGTTGCTTTTGCAGTATGCTTTGGGGTCATTGTCCATGTGCACTGTACACGCTCTCTGACCTTTTCCGCGGCATTTAGCTGTATCTGAACTGTATCTGAGCCCTGTACACTTCACAATTCATCCTGCTACTTCTATCAGCAGTCACAACATCAATAAACACTAGTGACCATGTTTATTAAACTTTGGCTCTCTCTCCCATACTGTGTCTGTTGTCCTGTCGCCCTCTGTTCTCTTTGCTTTCCCCTCATCTTTAACCGGTCACAGTAGATGACTGCCCCTCCCTGAGCCTGGTTCTGTTGTTTCTGTTGAAAAGGAGTTTTTCCTTCCACTGGCAGCCATAAATGTACCTCTGCTATGTCTGACATATAATGTGGTATGCTTCTGATCATGAGTTGTTTCACTCCTTCTCCATACCTTTCTCTTCCCTTCCCTTTCTCTTACGTTAATCTTGGTTTCATCTTTTTTTTTTTTTTTCTCAGATACTCTGCAGGCTCTTGTAGATGTTTCCTGGCAAATTTCAATCTGGCCTAAGTGAAGACCCGAGGAGAGCCCTGCCTTGTTCTAAACCCTCTGTATTTCCATTCATGAAGACATCTGTGTATTGCAGACCTTGACTCCTAACATTATTACAGAGATTAGAGCATACTATAGGTATTAAAGGTACTGCACTGCAGTGGTTTGAATCATATTTATCTCATAGACTCCAATTTGTTCATGTAAATGGGGAGTCTTCTTCAAACACTAAGGTTAATTATGGAGTTCCACAGGGTTCTGTGCTAGGACCAATTTTATTTACATTATACATGCTTCCCTTAGGCAGTATTATTAGAAAGCACTGCATCAATTTTCATTGTTATGCAGATGATACTCAGCTTTACCTATCAATGAAGCCAGATGACACAAATCAATTAGTTAAACTGCAGGAATGTCTTAAAGATATTAAGGCCTGGATGACCTCTAATTTCCTGCTTCTAAATTCAGATAAAACTGAAATTCTTGTTCTCGGCCCCACAAATCTTAGAAACATGGTGTCTAACCAGATACTTACTCTGGATGGCATTACTTTGGCCTCCAGTAACACTGTGAGAAATCTTGGAGTCATTTTTGACCAGGATATGTCCTTCAATGCACATATTAAACAAATATGTAGGACCGCTTTTTTGCATTTGCGCAGTATTTCTAAAATTAGAAGCATCCTTTCTCAGAGTGATGCTGAAAAGCTAATTCATGCATTTATTACTTCTAGGCTGGATTATTGTAATTCATTATTATCAGGCTGTCCTAAAAGCTCCCTGAAAAGCCTTCAGCTGATCCAAAATGCTGCAGCTAGAGTACTGACAGGGACTAGAAAGAGAGAGCAGATTTCTCCCATATTGGCTTCTCTTCATTGGCTCCCTGTTAAATCTAGAATAGAATTTAAAATTCTTCTCCTAACATACAAGGTCTTGAATAATCAGGCACCATCTTATCTCAAAGACCTCATAGTACCATATCACCCCAATAGAGCACTTCGCTCTCAGACTGCTGGCTTACTTGTGGTTCCTAGGATACTTAAGAGTAGAATGGGAGGCAGAGCCTTCAGCTTTCAGGTGCCTCTTCTGTGGAACCAGCTTCCAGCTTGGATTCGGGAGACAGACACCCTCTCTATTTTTAAGATTAGGCTTAAAACTTTCCTTTATGATAAAGCTTATAGTTTAGGGCTGGATCAGGTGACCCTGAACCATCCCTTAGTTATGCTGCTATAGGCCTAGTCTGCTGGGGGGTTCACATAATGCACTGTTTCTTCTCATTCACCTTATTTACTTTGTTTATACTCCACTCTGCATTTAGTCATTAATTGATATTAATCTCTGGCTCTCTTCCACAGCATGTCTTTCTCTCCCCTCAGCCCAACCGGTCGCGGCAGATGACTGTCCCTCCCTGAGCCTGGTTCTGCTGGAGGTTTCTTCCTGTTAAAAGGGAGTTTTTCCTTTCCACTGTGGCCAAGTGCTGCTCATAGGGGGTCGTTTTGACTGTTGGGTTTTCTCTGTATTATTGTAGGGTCTTTACCCACAATACAAAGCGCCTTGAGGCGACAGTTTGTTGTAATTTGGTGCTATATAAATAAAATTGAATTGAATTGAATTGAACATTACATTGGTATCTTTTTGGGCCTCATATTTAAAATTACAGTCAAAAACTATAAAATACTAATTCAACACTTTTAATCAACTTCAGATATTATTACAAAGGAACAGGTGTCACCTGGCTTCTTGACAGTCAGTTGTCCAATTAACTTTGAGGACTGTGTATGGAAATGTCTGTCATTCCTATACAGTTATTGCAAAATTTTGAATTAAAGCTGAAAATCTGCACTCCAATCACATATTGATTGTTTAATTTTAAATCCATTGTGGTGGTATACAGAGGCACAGGTACAAAAATGGTGTCTTTATCCAACAAATTTTCGACCAAACTGAAAAACCCGCACATTTTTTTCATGTGATCCCTGCATATACTACGTGTATCTCATGTACAGGTGCTGGTCATTAAATTAGAATATCATGAAAAAGTTGATTTATTTCAGTAATTCCATTCAACAAGTGAAACTTGTATATTATATTCATTCATTACACACAGACTGATATATTTCAAATGTTTGTTTCTTTTAATTTCGATGATTATAACTGACAACTAATGAAAACCTCAAATTCAGTATCTCAGAAAATGAGAATATTACTTAAGACCAATACAAAAAAAAAAGGATTTTTAGAAATGTTGTCCAACTGAAAAGTATCAACATGAAAAGTATGAGCATGTTCAGCACTCAGTACTTAGTTGGGGCTCCTTTTGCCTGGATTACTGCAGCAATGCGGCGTGGCATGGAGTCGATCAGTCTGTGGCACTGCTCAGGTGTTATGAGAGCCCAGGTTGCTCTGATAGTGGCCTTCAGCTCTTCTGAATTGTTGGGTCTGGCGTATCGCATCTTCCTCTTCACAATAGATTTTCTATGGGGTTAAGGTCAGGCGAGTTTGCTGCCCAGTTAAGAACAGGGATACCATGGTCCTGAAACCAGGTACTTGTAGCTTTGGCACTGTGTGCAGGTGCCATGCTAAATGTCTACATGGCCCAGCTGTGCAGATGGTATCAGGCCGTAATCTACATTTTATGGTCAACTGATCATATTTTTTCTCAGGTATTGAGAAAAGAAAGAAAGAAAGAAAGCTCTGTCATAAAATAGCAAACGTCAAACGCACCTTTTGTGTTTGCTTCAAAACCAACCTCCACAGTGAGTCCAGCAACTTGACTTATTTTTAGCATCCTCATTCATGTTATTGCAGTTCCCTGCTGATTGAATAATACACCTCACTTGGACTATTACATGGATTTTACAGTCACAATTGGATCCTGCCAAGTGACCTTAGAGCACTGACAACTGGTAAAACTAGCAGCTTCAAACATAAAAAGAGGAATCACAGGAAGAAGTTGAAATTCATCCATCCATTTTCTTCCACTTCTGCAATTCAGAGCCACAGTTGGGCTGGAGCCTATCCCAGCTGTCACAGGGCGAGAGGCATGGTACACTGTGGAGAAGTCACGAATCCATCACAGGGGTCTAAATCATTAATCAATATTTAGTCAGGTACAGAAGTTTTGGGACAATGACACTTTTGTTTATTTCTTCTTCTTCTTTTTTTTTTTTTTTTTGTAATTTTGCCTCTGTGCAACTCCACAGTGGATTTTAAAATCAAACAATCAAGACATGATTAAATTGCCGACTTTCAGCTTTAATTCAGGGGATTTGACAGGTACTGCATTCACTATTTAGGAATTACATGGCTACATAGCAGACAGAAGCTGCATCCTAGCACTGGGTTCTGCTGTCCTGCAGCTCAGCTGGAGGAGCCTCCTGCTGAACACGCTCCTTCTGAAAGGTTGTCAATTATAGTTCCTAGTTTGGACAAAGTCCTTCTCTCCACCACTGCATCCAGGGTGTCCACAGGAGAGCCTAGGATAGAGCTGGCAACCCTGAGGAGCTTGTTAAGTTTACAAACCTCCCTGATGTTCAACCCTCAGCATCAGCAAACTGCAACATAAAAAACTGCATGTGCCACTGCAGACATGTTTGGGTCCACAAACCATTTATTACTCAGTAATAGAGGCATGCTTTTAGCCTCCTGAGCTTTAATCACTACATAAATGGGACCATGACTGAATCATAGCCTGGGGAGACAGACGTCACACAGTTAGATTATTGACAACAGAGAGACAAATTATACAGAAAGACATGCAATGAAACAAAAAGGTCAGATTTGAACCTCTGATCTGATGCCAAGGTGCCCCTTAGCCTCAAATCAAGTCAAAGGCACTCAATAAATAAGTAAAATAACCGTATTAAGTGTTCCGAGTTAAACAGAGAAACAAAATTATGCAGAAACAGATCATTAAGTAAAACAGGCCAGAATGAATAAAGACTGCAAGAGTTTCTGTTGAGGTCACAGTATTGAAGCCTCCTAGCAAGAACATTAGCATTTCAAAGTCTATGTTCAGATATGGCAATTTATTTCCTCCACTAGAGTGAAAGGTGATGATAATGTACTGTTTTAATAGCCTCCTCCAGAGTGGTGCATTTATGAGAATGAAAGGAGTGTCTTGAAGGACAACAAAGTTTGTGATTTCAGTAGAACCTTGTGATGATAAAACTCAAATGAGAGATAATGGAAAATGAACTGTAACCTTGTGTCTTTTTATACTGCAGTTCAAAAGTGTAGAAGACACCATTTTCTACATCTGTGGTACTTGAAATCCTTTTTACATAAATTCTGTCTACTTAGTAGAGTTGCAACTGGCTGAGGAACCATGCCTTGATCTTGTTTCCTGCTCCTTCGTGCAGCGGAAACCCGAGAAAGCAGATTACAGTTTCAGATCACAAACCTGCTCGATAATACATGCACCATCTCGCCCAATCCAACCTCATTTTCATTTGCATTTAAATATTGTCATCATCCATTCCACTCCACCTCCCTGCCATGCTTATTTGAAGTCCGGAAGCAATGATGACCTTCCATGGGGGGAAAAAAAATGGATCCTGTCAGCTAGAGTTTAGCACTGTGGGCATCACTGAAAATTAAATTTAAAATCCCCATGCAGGGTAATTCACTTTTACCTATGTACCCAGGATTGTGAACATTAGGAGGCGATAGTCAAAAATCAGCCATATAGTGACTTTTTATCTTTGCCATATGTGTTTGAATGCATGAATACATAAATGTTCAATAAAGTGACAAAGTGTGCAAGTGAGCAAGAGATGAGTAAAAAAAAGCTGTGGTAAACAGTTGGATGCTCGAAATGGAACAGACATAAATATATTACACATAACGGTACAGCTCAAAGGTCAGCCAGCCAAACAATAAGCTTGGCCATCCAGCGTTATTATAAAACTCTGCCTCAGACTGTTTCTTAAACACAAATGAATGCGCTTTCTGTAAAATGTAATGAGCTCAAAAGCCGGGGGCAAAACGTAAAGTTCCCTCTCAGAAGGTTACATCTGCAACGCCACATGAATAATGCAACGCTTACGGGATTTAACATCTAGACCTTTGGAGGAAAGAGTGTGTGCAGACACATGCATGCATGTGGGATGGGGTGGGGGGGGTGGAAAGTTGCCAGCTGCTGGCAGATGGGAAATTGAAGAATTAAAAAAGATAATGAACATTTAGCTTTGTGCAGTAAAAACAGGGCAGACATGTTGCAGGTTGTGGAAAATATTGGCTCAATTAAAAAAAGTTAAAAGGTGATTTTCACTTTGAGCAGATAACCACTTCAAAATTCACACACAGATACAGCCGTGTGTGTATTTCGTAATATGAGTAAGGAAAATGAAATCCTCAATGATTATTTTAATACTCATATTTGTCTATGAATGTCTATGCCTCAGATGTACTTTTCCAATGATCATTATATTACTGAAGACAACTCTGATGCCATTTACAGCATTTAAAGTTTTAAAATAATTCATCTGTCTTGACAGTTATGTGCATATTAAACTTACTGGCCACTTTTTGGTTTTGTTTTGGGTTTTTTTTATACACCTCTTTTGACCCTCTTTTGAAATTCAAAGCTGCCTGAAAGTCTTCATGACAGATTCAACAACGTGCTTGAAACAATCAGAGGTTTTGGTTCATATTGTCATGATAGTGTCACACAGTTGCTGCAGAGTTACTGGCTGCATATACATGATGTGAAGGCAGGATGGAGCCACACTTTCATGTTTATACCAAATTCTGACCCCACCATCTCAGCGTTACAGCAGAAATCAAGACTTTAGACCAGGCAATGTTTTTCCAATCTTCTGTTGTCCTCCTGTGAATTTCCTGTTCTTAGCTGACAGCAGTGGCACCTGGTGTGGTCTTCTGTTGCTGCAGCCCATCTGCTTCAAGGTTTGACGTATTGTGCATTTAGATATGTTCTTTTGCATATCTTGGTTGTAACAAGTGGTTATTTACTACAACCAGCTACTGCCTTCCACTCAACGCAGCATGGTCATTCTCTCCTCATGGCCCAAATCCCAGTAGATCAGCAGTTTCTGAAATACTCAGAGCAGCTCATCTGGCACCAACAACCATGCCACGTTCAAAGTCATGTAAAGCACCTTTCTTCTCCATTCTGATGCTCGGTTTGACTTCAGCAGGTCATCTTGCTCATGCCTACATGCCTAAATTCACTGAGTTGCTGCCACGTGATTGTCTGATTGTTGTGTGTTAGCAAACAGTTCAGCAGGTGTACCTAATGAAGTGGCTGGTTAGTGCATATACAAGTAGAACTGTATTGTATATACTATGTATAAAACTGAGATATTTTTCCAGAACCATCCACTGTTTCCATCATTCTTTTTCAGCTGTAAATCCTTCATTTCACCTGCAAATTGAATTAGGGTGAAACCGTGTCCATCAGTACCACACTCAAAATGAATCTGTTTTAGCTTGCACTGTTTCATTATTAAGCATATCTAATCTATGTATTTTTCCACTATAAAAGTGCTGCATTTGCACAAATGAAAATACGGTTTGAATTGTAATGGGACGGAGAGTGCCTTTGGGAAAGTCAATGAAGCTTTACCTGCTCCCTGTTTGTAAGCTGTGAGCTACACATCTAAAGCAACGTCTGTTTGACAGCCTGTAATGACATTAGTCACGGTAACTTTAACATAGCTTGTTGCCCCTGCTGCCCACAAGACCATAAAATTAGAACTTACTGCCCCTTTCAGAGCAGCGGCGGGCAAAGTCAGAGTTGGTAGGACTGCTAACGAGTTAGCTGTGCACAGGGACCACCCTGATGACCTGCAGGTACTTGCTGCACACATGATGGATGTATCCTCAAAATGTAACCTGCTGTCATTTGGAGATTACCGCTGGTGACTCATCATCTGCTTGAAATAGCTGGATACGCTTAGTGATGCACATGTACAGCACACAAACACTAACAAGCATAAAAGCACAAACAAAACAGTATTTAAATCCTCCTGTTACATTGTCAGTCAATGTTTATTATTGTGAATACGTCTGATGCAAACATCCATCTCTCATGTCCTCTGCAGATTTCATTCCCTCGTTTAATGATCTGGTAATGTTTTGGCAAATTAGAAACTCATCTCATCTCAGAGATTTCCTGAGCATTCAGTAGTGGCAGCTAAATCCTGGAACTGTTTCATTTTTAATGTGTTTGAGGGGAAGTTTTAGTGTTTGAGTGCACCTTTCTGGAAAGGAAAGGTTTGAGAAGGTTTTTCCACCAAGAACTGCAATAGACACACATACATATGCCGTTTTTGGCATGAAATGCTTCAAATGTAATACACCAGCTACAGGAAAACTTCACTACAAAAATATCAGAAAATTCAAAAAACCCATATCAGCTGAACCTTAGCAGACACACACCCACCCACACACACAGCATGAATAAATCTCACACCTTGGTAGGTTTAAGCTGTTCTAGTCTGTTTTCTCTTCTGAGCCGGGCAGCTGCCAGTCCATCATCCCTTCAAACATCCGGATCCAGCAGCAGCTGCAGCAGTTTTCTTTTTATCCTGTCAAGTTCCAAATGGTTTGAGTTTGAATCAGGTGGAAGTTAATGCCAAAAAAAGTGCAAACACAAGCACACAAAACTAATAAAAATACGTCACAGGGCATTTTTGTGTGTATTTCTGTGTATTTTTGTGTATAACAGTGTTAAAAGCTACATTAAAGTCACACAGCCACCCTTGATTAAATTTAGGCCATAGACAGGTAAATACAAAAAATCAAAGTAAGAGATAACTGGCAAAAAAACCCCAAAAAAAACAGTGAATCAATAAGATGAGATAAAACTGAGAATTGAGCAAAGTAGCCTGTCTCTGTGTGAGCAGCATTACAAACCAGCATGAATCACAGGGGTTCTCCTAAAAACACAGAAAAAAACATCACAGTGTGCAAAACACACACACACACACACACACACACACACACACACACACACACACACACACACACACACACACACACACACACACACACACACACACACACACACACAGTGGTAACAGACCCAAATGAAGTTTAATTAAAACACGATTAAATTACTTTTAATTCATGATATGGTAATGCTTCTGGCATCACAGCTACTCTCTGAGAACGTCTGAGGGATAAAATTAACAGGATTACAAGTTCATCTGAGCTCAAAACCTCGAGACTTATTAGGTAACCAAACAATACAGAGTACACAATAATAAAGCAAACAGCAAAGGGAATAAAATAATTAAATGTTAACATAAAAATATACTCTGAAACTGGATTTCATATTTTCCTGTATTTATATTGCTTACTTACAGATGTTTTTTAATTCTTTATTCTGAAAAGTAACCAAATCTAGAAACAATATACTCCATTAAATATGCAGAAAAACATACACTCCTAAACATACAGTTTGCAGGAGCTGCTCAGCCATGGAAGCCCCTGACGTGAAGCTCCCAGCGCACAGTTTTTGTGCTGATGTTAATGTGTGACTGTGAGCCAGGCCTTCTCGTCCAACATCAGTGTCTGACCTCACAAATACGCTTCTGGAAGAACGGTCAAAAACTCTGATAAACACACTCCTAAACCTTGTGGAAAGCCTTCCCAGAAGAGTTGAAGCTGTTCTTAGTCCACAGGGTTTATCCTATGGATTAAGAATGGGATATCATTCAAATTCATATGCAAGTGAAAGCAAGACAAGCAAATTCTTTTGGCAATATAGTGTACTGTGTGGCCCAGTACATAACCTGCTTTTTAACTTCATGCAGACTGCCACTTTGTGGCTGAGTTGTTTTGGTTTGCAAAACTTATCTTTCTTCTTTGATTTTATACTCCTGTGGCAATGGGACTGAAAACACCTGAATTCAAAGATTAAGAGGTTCTGCCCAGTACTAGTGCATCTAATATAAAAAAAGGAAACAAATGTTCAAAGATACACATTACGCACTTCTTTATTGGTGTTATACTGCATACTGTATTATACTGAAGATATCTGAAAAATATCTACAGTTACAATCAATTTGTAACTTTTTCCTTTCAAAGCAGCTTTGTGCCAAAGGCACCTTATTACAGCAGATACATATCAAAGATACTAATGCAGAAACAAGATTTTACTTTATCTCAGAGTCTCTGATCTGTCCTCTGTAGCTTGAGGTACGTCCACTGGGTTGAATTTTTAATGTTCAATGCACTTTTGTCTTGATAGTTGGCTTCTATAGCAGCATGTCATAACAGTCTGGAGATTATTGCAAGTGAAAAATGTTCCCTGCAGCTAATAATTCCCTTGTCAATAATGCATAAAGTCATATAAATCATGATATGTCTATTTATCTGCCCTCCCCAAGGTCCTTTGTCTTCCTCCCCTTCTTCTCAGCATCTATTTCTCATCCTGCACCCCTCATTTCTTTGCAAATATGGCTGTCTAAACATTACCCCCATCATCTTTCCATTCTCATTCCCTTGCTGTCTTCTAAATCTTACTCAACCATGTAAATAAATGATGACTATCTTGGCATGTTTGTTTTCTGTGAGACAAACCAAGGCTGCAAAAATTAAACATTTCTGCTCTGCCGAAGGGCACATCTGTGCATCTGTGCACACTGCAGACGTGTGAATGTATGCATGTGTGTGATTGCACACACACACACACACACACACACACACACACACACACACACACACACACACACACACACACACACGCATGCATACACACACAACAGTGCAACAGTGCAGCTACACCACTGAATCCCTGCTGAGCCATCACAAGTCACTGCTCTCTAAATTAAATAACATCAAATTAGATTAAAGTAAATGAAACATCACAGCGGAGCACACGGACGAGGGGATGGAAGGGTGGTGCAGGGATAGTGAAGGGAAGGAGAAAGTGGGAAAGAGTGGAAGCAAAACAGTTTATATAGATTTGAGGTGAACGAAAGGTCGCAGAGAATGAGAGGTGAAGATGGGAGGAAAAAGGAAATAGGAAAGGAGTAAAGTGAGGGGGTGAGAAGAGAGATCAGAGACGGGTGAGCGTAAAAGGAGCCGGAGGTACCCTGAGTGTGTGTGTGTGTGTGTGTGTGTGTGTGTGTGTGTGTGCGCGCGTGTGTGTGTGTGTGTGTGTGTTTTTACATGTGTTCATTTGGCCAAATTTACAGATAGCACTAATGTCTGTGATAAAATTATTCCAGATTTTACAGTCAGACTGCCACTGAGTTTATTGCAGTGTTACAACAAAAGACTGCTTTGTTACATTCAAGTTCTGCTGAAGGGCTGTTACAACTCTGTGGAGTGTCACTATTGCAAAGCAGAGATATTTTGCAAATTTTAAGCACCATTCACTTTTGTCTGAGTAATGCCCGTCCTCTCTGGCAGTGCAGGGCTCTATAAAGTCCCTGCTGCAGCAGGTGAAAAGGGGCACTGTGTTTCCTCAGGTGTTAATATCACCCCTGGGAAGGAGCAGTAAACTGGGGACACAGAGGCAGATGACCGTAGAAGAGATCTTCATTCGGTGGTGGGCAGTAAATCAACTCGTGCTAGAGGCACAAGGAGGATGAAACACAAGATGGAGCTCCTCCTCCTGTTGGCAGTAACTCACCCCAATTTGTCGACCTCTCTTCTTCTTTAATATTCCACCTTTTCCTCCCGTACTTTTCTACCTCCTGGCCTTTTCTTTTTCACATTCCATGCATACCGTCTCTGCGAGTTTCCTCGCCCTCCTCATCACATTCCAGTGCTTCTGCAGATTTCATTTAACTGCTTTACCTCATCCATCCCTCCACCAACCCAATTTTCTCAGTTTGTCGTTGACAGTTGCCTTTTCCCTTCTCCCCCATCCTCTCTCCTCGCCTCCCACTGGCACAATCTCCCGAGACCAGGAAAAGGAGGTCAGCTTTGTCACAACATAGGTTCTCATTTCATTGCCATAGCGATGGGGCTGCCTGGATCTCGGATTGATGGTTTGGGAGTTTTCCACTGGGCTAGAGAGCAGCTGTACCAAGCAGACGTTATCATTTAGAGGGAAATTAATATAAATAAGACCAAAGAGAACAAGGTAGAAAGAAAATAAGGGCAACAATCTGCCTATCTTTCAACACAGACTGTTATGAATGTAATGGTGGCATTAGACAAGTCATTAAAGTATGAACAAAGAAACTGTGGAGCAACAATAACAATAGTTTTGAGTCATGTGTTTGTCCACCTGATGACTCTAAGTCCAATATTTGCTCTTGTTCAAGCTCTATTTTGGTCTCAGTCAAGTCCAGAGGGAAATATCTGCTAAATGCTTCACTATCACCAGCTGTTTTCTAACCTGTTGTTTGCTGCTATAATATTGTGTACAGTGGATTTTTCAGATGTTTATTACTGAAAACATCTGCTGGCTCAAAACAACACTGAGCAGAACTGTGAGGGAGTTGTAACAGTAACATCGTAGGCCTTGAATAACAAAAAAAACAAAAAAAAACCAACTCCCACTGAGCTGGAAGAGACTTATATACTGAGTGAAGCTGCAAAATTCACATCACTGTGGTCAAGTGGTTAGCAGGTTCATCACGTTGTGGGTGGTGTCTCCTTTGCAGATACTGCATGCCCTCCCTGTGCCTGCTTGGGTTTTCTCCAGGTGCTCCAGCTGTCTGTCACTCTGTGGTATCCCTGCAATGTCCTGTCCAAGGTGAAGAAGCACTGTCAGCTGGGATGCTTTCTGCGGACACAAAGTTGGATAAGCAGTAAGGAAATGGATACAAAATTGGGTGATAATAATCTGACCTCATTCCAATTAATATTTAGACACTTCACCATTTTTATTAGTTGATTAGTGCAACACATAAATTAATTGTGACATCTCTAGGAATAACCCTATCATAGAACAGTGACCTGTGCAGGGTGTACCCCACCCTTTGCCCTATGACAGCTGGGATAGGCTCCACCCCCACGACCATGAATTGGATAAACAGAATCCCCGTTAAACTACTACACACGTCCTTGGACTGTGGGAGAAAACTGGAGTACTGGGAGCACAGGGAGAACATGTAAACTCACATCGCACACTGAGGACTTTCTTGCTGTGAGGTGACCACTGCACCTCTGTGCTGCTCCACAACCAAACTTTTTAACATTAATAAATACAGTTGGTATCAAGGAAAGCAACAGCCACCTCAGTATTGATTAAAAACTTTAATACTAGCACAAAAATAACAGTTATCAACATAAACTACACAGATATGTTGCAATCACTGACTGTAATATGTGCATTTTTCCCGTAGAGAGCTCAATTACATGCTGTCTTCCTAAAATGGCACTCGATCATGAAGATTTCAAGCAGCTCTGTCTCAGGGTATTAAGTGTTCACCAAACTGTGGTAGACTCTGCTCACTCTGTCTGGCAACAACTTGCATGATGGCAACACGACCTAAAGCTCTCAACATGTCACACATGACATCCATGCTTTTGTGTTAAAGTCTGCAGACCAGCCTCAAAGATGTTATCATCCATGACCGCCGTCGTTATATGTCATAAACACTGAGTGTTTCTATGTTTCCTGTCATGGGCTTTGATTCCTACTTTGTTTCATGTTTACTAACAATGTCTCTTTGAACTCTGCTGAAGGAGACAAAGATAATAGGATGCAGTTAGATTCATTAATACTAATGAGTAAAGTGTAGATTAGCAACATCAAACACACACACGCGCGCACGCAGGCGCACGCACGCAGGCACACACACACACACACACACACACACACACACACACACACACACACACACACACACACACACACACACACACACATTTGCACAAATGAGACCAGGAACGGTAAAATAACCTTTGTCCTTTTTGATCTTGAACTGTAGGCAAAGGTCTCCATCTGGCACCCATTTATTACCAAATAATAAATTTAGCAAATAATGCCTTCATAATAGATCTCTGTTCTGACAAAACAAATCACTCCTCAGCCTCCAATACTCATCTGCAGAGAAAACCTGATGAGATAGGCAGGGTATTCTTAGAATGAGCAAACATGCACAGGCGCTCATAATATAATGCTTCCCCTTTTGCATGCAATCGAACACATTTTACATGACAAATTTGAGCCAAGGTGTTCAACCTGTGCACAGCTGTAAAATCAGGCGACAGACAGACAGACAGTCTTAATTTAATGGTGCTTGAAACCTTTCCATCAGTATATCAAAGCACAAAAAAAGGAGAGGGCTAATCACCACACAGACTTGACAACCTGCTGCTGCCTTCAGCTATGGAGACTGAAACGTGAACAGGGCAGGATAGACGTTCAGGGACAAGCTCACCTTGATATGGACAGCCAATCAGATGCCAGGTTATCCATCCTTTTCATGTGGCTGAGGAAAAACAACAAGCAGAAGAGTGGATTAGGAGTGATATCATCTTTGTCACATTACCAAGGAGCATCACGTACTCACTGTGCACACACACCAAACGTGGCGTCAGCTGATGTCGATCTCTTACAGGTTTTGGAGAGAGTTACCTTCAAATCGAGGAGTACTGTTTTTCCTATATTCAGTCTTTGAGAAAGTCAAACAATGAGAGCGAATGCGCCAATCGATTTCGTGTGAGCGTTCGAGCCTCTGTGTCCTCATTTGTGACGGCATGCACGTGTTTGTCAGCACACATTCATGTGTGTCTGTGAACACAGCATTGATTCTGCAATGAGAAAATCAAAGACACGCGGGAAGCAAGATTTCTAGAGAACACTTGCAGGTTAGTTTGTGTCACTCACTGAGACCACACAAAACTTCACCCTCTTGCTGAAGGTTACCTCTTTTTCTTTAATATTCATGTGCTCTTTTCATGTGTGGCGGATGTTCCAAGAACATGAAAGACAGCTTGGGGAAAGGAAATTGGGGGGTGGGGGGGCTTATAGAGAGAGAGAGAGAGAGAGAGAGAGAGAGAGACATCAAAAACTTGTTCTTTCAGGGGTTCAGCCCTGAATGGAGCATGCTCAGAAGAAGAAATGACAAGGTTTTTTTTTTGCAATTACAATGTCGCTGGTGCTGTGAGTGGAAATAATGATGGCTGTGTCTAAACTAATTTTTTCATTTCTTCTGTCATTGTCTGCTTTGTAGCTTCATCATAAAAAAGAGAGCATGAGCCAGCGATGAAATGGGAAAGAACGGGGAAATGATAAGCGTGTGCATGCGATAGAGTTTGAGTGAATGAGGTGATTGGAGTTTGGATAACATAAAACAAGGCTGAGTGGCTTGGCGTATGTGTGCGTCCGTGTGTGTGTGCGTGTGTGTGTGTTGTTGTTGTTTTTGCATATGCGTGGTGTCGTAAGTTTGAAATGCACGTGTGTGTACATGTGCATGCTTGTGTGTAATTATAATGTGATTCAGGACCACACTGGTAGAAGGACGACAAGATCAAGGGCGTACTTAATATGGAGAGATGCTTCCCATTAGCATGACAGCAAACTGAAGAGCAACAAAACGAGAGCACCTGAACACCCTCGCTTTACTCTCGTGTATTTTCAGTAGAACTGTGAGCAAAAGAGCTTTTATTTCATTAAATATTCCCAACTATTCAGTCCAGGGGTGTTTATTTCTTGTCCCATGTAGAGCCTAGACTAAAACTGCTGCATAATAATCTACCTACAGGATTTAAAAATGTTTCATTCTTTAGCGTAAACAATTCATTACCTTCTGAAAAGAAAAATCATATTTAATTACTCATCCATTTAGAAAAAAAATGGATTAAGAGTGTGAGATATCTTAATAATAAAAATGAGTTCAACATTACAGTACTGTGCAGAAGTCCTGAGCCACCCATCATTTCTTTATGTTTTGCTCCAGAGGATCCAGACTTTCTTGAGCAGTAGTTTTGCAGGTGTTCTGAAGGTCTTTCAAAGATTTTCTTTGGACATCAGCTGCTTTTTCTCTCGTTTTCAGTTCAGTCCTTGTACCTGAACATTTTCACAGTTAGTTTCTTCTTCTTTTTAAAAAAAAATTTGTTAAGCCGCTTAATACTGACGTATGAATCATTCAAGCATTAAAAAAAAGGCATCTAAGAAAGAGCTTTATTTGTCACATACATGCAGTGAGATTCAGTCCCTGCATTTAACCCATCACACATGCAGTGTGATAACAGACAACTTAGCAAAGGACCAATTTTAATTTGTATCTTTAGGCACTGTTTCTAGCAGCCTGTCAAAAACACGTCATTTGTTCCCAATTTTTTAGTTGAATCTATAAAAATGTCAATGATAACACAGTTTGACAGGCATGAACTGCTGTTTTAGCTAAAAAAAAACTTCTCTACATGGAGTACAATGTGTATTAAAAAAAAAAAAACAGGAAACTGTGGAAAAGTAGAGGATGAAAGAATAAGTGTCCAGCCTAAAAAGATCCTAAAACAGCCCAGCCACCCCGGACACTCTCTCTTCTCCCTGCTCCCATCAGGCCGGCGTTACCGCTGCCTGAGGGCTAAGACTGAAAGGTTGAAGAAGAGTTTTTACCCACAAGCCATCCGTCTGCTCAACTCTGAGCCCTAACTGGACCATTATTGCACAGTGTAAATATTATAATTTAAAAAGTGTGTATAGTGTATAGTATATAGAGTATAGTGTATAGTGTGAATTACTTTTTTTTAATTTTTATTCTTCTTATTTATATGTGTGTGTATATAAGGTTGCAGGTACAAAATACATTTCACTGTGCATTGTACTGTGTATAACTGTGCATGTGACAAATAAACACTATCTTATCTTATCTTATCTTATCTTAAAATCTATCTACAGCAGATTAACAGTATCTGAAAATCATATCCTTAAAATAGCAAAAATCCAGCACAGACCTGACACAGGACCTGACAGATTCATCTGGCCCTTGATCTGATCCATCTACTGTTCACTGAAGATTCACCAGAAAAGGTCAAGAAGCCAAGGAAGGAGAACATTGAGAAAAGGCAGAGGTATGCCAAATTTGTCACAGCCTGCCTTCCAGAGGCCTGTGACTCTCTCTCTCCTCAGTGTGTGTGTGTATGTGTGTGTGTGTGTGTGTGTTGGCTTAACCTTTTGTGTTTTAGTCGGTGGGTTCTTCTGAGTCTCCACTTGGCCTCTGCAGCACACCTGTTGATGATCTGCTCATCTAGCCGGTATTTATGCAGAGCGATGGCCATCAGTCGACGCTGGATTGTCTAGTATGCACGTTAGTGATCTTGGCTCAGTTCATCCCTTGTCTCCAAACTTACCTTCGCAGTATGTCTGTTCACTTGTGTGTTTCTCTCCAGACAGACCTTCCCGGCGTCCCCGAGTGAGAAGGAGTGGTGAGAGGCTAAGCTGGAGTCTGTTTATTTGGGGGCTTTTCAGACCCTGTCAGTCTGTGGAAATCCACAACCACTGCGGACCCGTCTTTCTGCGTAAATAAACCTGTTTTTCTTGCTCTTCAAGTCCACGTTTTGGAGTCCTTAACTGGCTGAGCCATGACAAAATTATACCTGAACTGGATTGCAAATCAGTGGCAAAGAGTCTTATAGAGTGATGAAACCACATTTGAAATTTCTGGTTCATCGTCAATATACACAGAGGTCATCAGAGAGGTACAGTGAGTGTCTACAGCCATCTGTCAAATATGCTGGATCTCATGGCTTGGAGATCCATTTTAGCCAAAATTGTCAAAAATGAAAAAATTATGAATGTAGAAAAGCACAGATTTTGATCCACCGTGCAATACCATGTGGAAAGAATCTGATCATCAGCAGCTTAATTTTTCAGCGTGACAATGATCCCAAACACAGTGTCAATGCAGTAAAAGCAAACCTGGATAGAAAAGCACACAGTGGAACAGTCATGGATTGACCTCGGACTTCAACATTACTGAAGCAGTGTGGGATCATGAAACAAAAGGTAGCCAACATCCAAAGAAGAGCTTCAAGAAACCTAGAGAACTGTTCCTGAAGATTACTTAAAGAAATTAAAAAGAAAGCTGCCTCAAAGAGTTCAGGCTATGCTGAAGAATAAAGGCAGTCATACCAAACATTGACTTTCAAACTCATTAGAACAGTAGAGACTCTGTTTTTGCTTTATATACATTTTCCCATTAATGTTTCCACATGTTTCAATAGATCATTGCTCCTATTTCCCATTTTCTCCCAGCAAAATATAAAAAAATGAAGGGTGACAAGATATTTGCACAGTGCTGTATGTCAACAATGCAATAATATGTTTTGGTTTAAACATCTTACTTTGTTGTGGTAGGGCAGGTCATGGGTAAAGC
The DNA here is from genome assembly GCF_007364275.1 of Archocentrus centrarchus. Classification (NCBI taxonomy): domain Eukaryota; kingdom Metazoa; phylum Chordata; class Actinopteri; order Cichliformes; family Cichlidae; genus Archocentrus; species Archocentrus centrarchus. The sequence continues at coordinate 31,644,422 of NC_044359.1, read as the reverse complement.
TGTAAAACAATCGTTCAGACCACTGGTCTGGATGAATTTAACAATTGAGGCAGCCTTTCAGGATCTTTAAATAATCTCTTAATGTTTCCTGGTGCAAATTAAAGAGAAAAGTTCAACAATTATGCCCTCCTCCAATTCTTACATCTTGTAAAGCCATAAAGCCATCCTTTAGGAGAGCCAAAAGATACAGAAAGCCAGAAAGATACAACTGAACATATGGCCTGATTTCTAGTAATTTGCAGCTCAGATTTACAGTCATCCTGACCCTCTCATTAATGGAAATAGGTTCCCAGTACAACCTCTGTGCTCTCCTTTACTGGTACAAGTCACAGAGCAGCTGCTTTAGATAGAGACATATCTATTATTTCTGTATGGGCACAAAGTAATAGCTGTCTGACTTTGCTGAAAAATAGTAATAGGAAGCCTATCAGAGTACATTTTATACTGCTAAATTGGTTGCATTGCATTCGGGAAGCACACTAAGCATTTATGCTAAAATGACTCTGATCTACTGCAGATGCAGGTTTTATAACTGACCCGTACACACATTCTCTTTCTATACAGAGCTTACAGCTCTGTATAATGCAAGACTGTTATGTTAAAACACAAAATGCAGTTGCGTATGGATTCATTGTGAAGATAAAATCTCTGCACTAAATGCAACAGGTACCCTTTAATGGTGAGCTAATCTGCTGATTGCTAATGAAATTACAATGTTGAGGTTTCTCTCTCTAATTGTAGATGAGAATCATTGGCTTTGGACCATTGTGTTAGCAGTAATGTAATGAGAAAAGTGAATAATTTTTACATTCGCTACAATTAGCATGCGATTGTGTTCACGGTTGAGTCCACAGGGATTTGTAATGCTGCTGAAGACATTCAGAGATCATTTTGTAATTCAGTCCCTTCACAAAGCAAGTTTAAGTTCCTTAAAAGTCCAGTCAGAGTGCACTTTATGGAGAAATTCCATAAAGTGCCATAAAAGGACATAAGTGAATCTGCAATGGGGATTCTAATACTGCAGAGTGCATTGTCGTTTGTTCACAAATGTAAAGTACTTAACATACAAATAAGCAGGAACTGGAGGGTGTTGGAGAACAGCTCGTGCCTGGATATTCTCTTTTACAAGTGCAAACGAAAACCTACAAACTCAGACACACAGAAACACAGGCTGAGCCAAATCGCTCGCTCGCACGCACGCACGCGCACGCACACACACACACAAGCACGCACGCACGCACACACACCAGAGTTTGTTTAATTACTGACAGGAGGATTCTCAAGAGGCCAAGGAAAGCAGAGCAGTGCCCCTTCCATTCCAGGGCCTGCAGTGGCCTCTGGCATCATTAGACCTGCAGTTCCCCGACTCGCTTACCTGCTGGTCACATGATTACAGAGGAACTGGGCCATAACAGAGTAACAAGGAAAACCACAAGTGCATGAGGCAGGGCTCTGTCTGAGACAGAAAAAGAACAAGAGTGTGATTGAGAAAAAAAAGAGGCAGTATGAGCATACTTAGACCACCAGTACGTATCAAGACCCACAGACATGCACACACACATTTTAATATCTAAATATGCATACACAAACCGGGAGAAGCTGCCAAATCTCAGATGATAAGATGAACAGCCCGAGGATTTATGAGGCTGAGCCAAATCTCTCACACACACACACACACACACACACACACACACACACACACACACACACACACACACACACACACACACACACACACACACACACACACACACACACACAGAGTCGTGTTTCCACCTTTTCAGAGGACATTACTTTGGCTTATATAGTTTTCTTGAGACGCACACTCACTCAAACCATAAGCAATACTTGCCACAGTAACTCTTAGCCTAACTAGAACCCAAATTTGACCTCACCTTAACCTTTAAACAACTTGCACTTTGTCTTTAAATAGTAAATGAATGAATTTATGTCCCTACAACATGAGTAATACCAGCATGCAAGCGTGCACACACACACACATACGCACGCACACACACACTTCCTTGCCCTCAGTCTCTCAGTCGCATCTACTGAAATCTTTTAAAGATAAGCAGCACCTGATTTTTTTTTCCCCACATCCATATCTTTTGCTTTTATTTACATGTTTTTGAAAAGCGTTACATATAGATAAGGACAGATCTATTTTAGTTGGCATCCTCAAAGTCTGACAGCACAAACATGCACAAGCATTTTATGTTTTTAGAGATAAGGAAAAAAATCCTCCACTCACATCAGCCTCTGACAACAGAGGCCAGAGCTGCAGCGTGTTGTTCTGTGCAAACATCTATCACTCTGCGGCTTTGTCTGCTGACTCATCTTCTGCAAATTGTCTTTGTTCATTCCAAATCATGTTTTTAAACTAGACAGCTGAAATTGTGACACTGGCGGCTCCGACAATCCCCTAATGTAATTAGTAATTAGTGAAATTGTAAACACAGATTGGCATGAGAAAGACTTTAATTAAAATAACATAATAAGCACTGATCAGCCACAATATTAAAATTAGTATATGTCCCACTCACGTGACCGTTAATACATGGACATGAAATTTCTGAAGGGGTCCTGCAATGTTTGGCAATGGGATGTTGACAGTGGATCCTTTGGGTTCTGTCAGCTGGGCTTGTTTTGAGGCCGGGTCAGTGCCTTGGGCTCATGTGCCACGTTCCTCCTGACCAGCACAGACATTATGGATGGGCCGCGGGGTTCCAGACCGGTCCAAAAAGGTCACTGCTGAAAGGTCCTAAGCAAAATTCTACTGACATACTCTTAAAACTATTAGTAAAATTAAGTCAATCAATTAGATTGGTGGACAAAGCCTATGTGACCGACCCTGCTTTTGACAGTTTTTTTTGCAGTGGGGGGGGGGGACATTGTCCTTCTGGGGCACGGTGTAGATGTTGGGAAGTGTCTGGCTCACTGGCTTGTGAGGTGTGCATGATCAGTAAAACTATTTAAGTAGGTGGTATGTGCCAGGGCTCAAGGCTTTCCACCAGAACACTGCATCTCTCAATGCTATTTACTTGATCTGCTAGTGGTTTCAGTGTTGAGGCTGATGTAATCATATGAGTGGGTGGCTTTCAGTTTAAACAGCTGACATGTTTCTGCCCACCTGGGAAATGTAAGTTCAGTTTTCCCTCTCTTTTATCTCTGTTTTTGGTCTCTTGAGAGAAATATATGTCTCTTTAGCCACTAAAGGCTCCACATATTCACCAGCTAGTCGTTAAGAGTAGTGCTGAGCAGGTAGTATACAGGGGGTTGCTGGGGGAGGGGTTATTTTTTTTTTTGTGCTGAAGGCAGCCGCCTGTGCCACTGGAAAATTTTGCTGATGACACCACTGAGAGTGTGAAAACAAACATTAAACCAAAATAATGAGGCGGGAAATGTTAAAGCATGGAGTGGGATGATAATTTATCAGTATAAGTGACCCCTTTCACAATGCACATTGGATCCACTGCTAATATAAAAATAATCAGAGTGCAGCACAGTTAAGTAACCACAATTATCATGTATTACAGTTAAAGGGGAACTCCACCAGTTTTACATATCAAAGTCTGATTACATCTCTCGGGGACCTGTATATGGCAACATATGAAAACAACGCTCTGTATGTGTGTGTGTGTGTGTGTGTGTGTGTGTGTGTGTGTGTGTGTGCTTTATATAAATTGCCTTAGGTGAAGCCATATATGAGAGCCAAGAAGGAAAGGGTTTCTGTAATGTCTGATGTTAGCGGGTGTGTCTATTCCCTGGAGGTATTATATAGGGCAACCTTGATTAGCATAGAAGCAGCAAAATCCAAAAAGAGCCCCTCCACTGCAATGATTTTGACTTTCTTTAAAATTTTGTAAATTGCATCCGCGTTTTAGAAGTTGAGTATCAGGAGTCGTTCAGTATCTTTCTTTCTGACCTTGTATTGAGTTGACCAGCCTCACTCAGCAGCCTCCCCTCCTTAGATTCATTTTCCTTCTAACAGTTATTATTAATCCAGTACTGTCTACATCATTCAACATCTAATCACATACAGCACTACTGAGGTGAGGTCCTTGCTTGTGGATTTTATTTTTCCTTAAAGGATTTAATATCATTAAACTCCCTGTAGCTACATAGTCATAATGAAATTGAATATCATCAGAGGCTGAACTCCAGACATCATAGTGCACCATAACCTAGTTACTTATTCAGGTGAAGTTTTTCATTAATTCCTGATGTGAAAAGGCAAACTAAGAGGATAAAATACATCATGGTTCTGACTGTGAACATATCTGAGCTCAGTGAAGTACTAAGGAAGTTAGGTAATAATTTCTGAACAAAATATTCTTCAGAGCACAGAAAATGTAGTAAAAGTGTATCGTCTCTTTTTTTATTTCTGAGATTTTATAGCGCGGCAATAATAGAGTGTAAAAGTGGGCACGGAGTTAGGCTTTGTTGAATAATAAAGATAAATTATTGGACATTTACTTCCTTGGTAAAATTTCCAAAAATAATTGAGAGCTTTAGATCCTGAAACTATTAAAATGAAAAAAGTCCAAGTAAAGTTTTACGCCACAGTTCTTGTGTTTCACACTGAAAAATGGATCCTCATCTTCCCAGGACAGCAACCAAATTTGATCAAAATGGCATCATTAGACACACGATGATGTAAGTGTTAAATGTGTCTCATTATGTCCTGGTTTGATGGTATCCTGTCCCATTGATCCATCATTAAATTAACAATGTCACCTCCTGCTGGTGAGCTGTGTAACATAAAGAGAAAGAGTCCAGCTTCACATTCGGAGTCTGTCCACGCAAATGAGAATCGATCCACTAATATTTCTTCAAACAGACACACAAGCATTAAAAGAGGAGAGAAGACATCAAATATTTAACAAGCTGCTGGCTAATTACCAACATGCCCCCAGCAACCGGCTATCAAAGAATTACCTGCAGCTCGCAAAAACTATAAAGCTATTAAGGTAAACTTATTATAGGGAGACCGGAAAAATAAGACTACATAAGCTCGCACACGAGATCAATATTTAATCTGACACAGCTATCCATTTCAGAAGATCTGCAGAGCAAAGCAAAACACGAACCGTGTGACCTCCAGCTTCAAACAGTGAGCAGTGACCATGCGGCTCGTTTTCAGTGACCAAGACAGATCCAGGGACCTCCTGAGTTTATGTAGGAAACACTGATCATTCATTTTATCCTCTGTAGTGTGTCATAAAGCATCCTTCACATTTTTATGTGCCATTTCCCCCCTTTTTTCTATTTAAAACAAGAAAATAGACTTATGGTCTGCTTATAAGAAGACTAAAATCTCTGCTCCATTAGGAGAGGAACAAGTTGCACAGGAGGAGCTTGTAAATTGGAACTCTTTTAATTACTTCACTGCAAAATCTTGTGCACTATTTTTGTGATACCCAACTTGAAAATTATCACTTCACTGATGCATCACCGACCGGATGAAAAACATTTGGTGGTCCCTCCTTTTTTCCTCTGCGTCACCAAGATGGAGACCATTTAGTCTGCAGGACTCCAAAGGAACTATTTGACCGTTATCAGCAGTGATGGCATTCGTCAGTATTTACATTACAGTTACAATTATGTTACAACTGCAATGCAAATGTGTTGTTGGCGAGTCTCTGGAAATTTACTGAGCACCTACAGGATTTCTAGTCTGCAGTCAGTATTTCTCTATGACTTGTAATTTCTCTCTGGCTCAATCTTTTCAAAGCCACTATTTAAAAAAAAAAAAGAAAGTAAAAACAAAAATCATTGTGTTGTCGGATCCTTGTATTAGTCACACATCAAAAGCACGGGTGTCAGAGTGACAAAATGTTTTAACACTCACTGATGTTTGAATTGTTGTCACAGTAATTGCCTGTCTTTCCAAACTGAGGCGCTCGTTACTGAAGACAAAATGGCACAAATCCTGGGAATCCTCAAGTTTAAAAATGTTTATTTTTCCAAAGCGTTTGGGTAATTTACACTAATTGCTTTTGTGACTGCAACTCTCTGCTGGATTCTCCACCAGGAACATTTAATATTGATCGTGAAAATAGCATTTACGAATTAAATCTCATCAATCCCTCTGAGTTAACTGAAACTTTTCGTCATGATATATTTTAAATCTGAAATGGAAATATCATGTTTTGGAATATAATTCTTCTCTTATTGAATAAAGCCCCACATGGAATATCTGTATTGCAGAATGATTGGATTTTGTGAGGATGATTGGCTTGATTCAATTTGTACTTAGTATTGCTCAGGCGGCTTTGTGTGCTGCAGATGACACTGATGGTGTGTGAATCACTAAGTGACTGATCAAGTAGGCAGACATTTTTACTATGCAGCGTCTCAGAAAATGCATGCAAGTTTGAAGTGTTTGAAGAAGAAAGTTAGGCTTTAATGTGTGTGTGTGTGTGTGCGCGCGCAAGCGTGTAAGTGTGCGTGTGCATGCGCAAGCGCGCGTGTGTGAAGTTGCCCAGCTCTGCCGGCTCTTTTTCTCCTCAGTGCTGCATGGATTTGCATCTCATTGACAAAGTTTATCAGCTAAAGAAGACCCTCTTTTTTAGTTGCACCAAAAAAGCCTCCATAACAGCCCGTTTACACCAAAAGAAAAGCATCAATTTCCCCAGCTATACTCTCTGCATCAATTTAAATGGAACATGAAGTTCTCATTTTCCTTCCTGTTTAGTCCCCTCTGAGGCTGCAGTGGTTGCAGTATCACAAATGAAATACTCATAAATAGGTTTGTCTCAGCAACCCAGACAGAAGCATAGTAACATACAACCACATGCATATAAATTGCACTGAACAAGCCCTGAATATATAAAACAGTAAGTCTACATCTGCCACTTGTTCCCTGCAGTCAGGTGATGCCAGATTTTGACAGATTAGAGAAATCCCAGCGGCCTCAGTGATTGATGAGAGGCAGTGACCTTGCCAGGTACAGACAAATGACACACACATAAAGACACACCCAAATACGACATGGACATGCATAACATGTTTATGCAAACACTCTGAGATATATTCATATTCATTTGCCTTGCCTGTTTGTGCATGTGCTGGTGATGCTGCAGTCGCCTCTGTGTGCAGTGTCTGTAAAATGCTGTCTGACACTGATAGGACTGCATGGTTACGCTGGTCGAGAGGGCCCGATGTCTTCAGTCTAATGACTGTCACCAGTCAGCAACAAAGTAAAGACAAAAAGACCTGATAGCATCACAGTGAACACAGACGTTCTGCAGCAGAGGAGAGCACCACTGCACTCGTTGTTGTCTGACGTGTAACTGTCATGGGAAATCAGTTTATGTCTATTTTTATAACTGACTACAGTCAAGATGTGATAATATAAACAGTATTGTGTGTTTTAACTGGTAACTGTTCAAAAAAAGATGTACATACACACACACACAACTGTGGTTATCTATTAGATCCTAGTGTGGTAGTGTGGTCACTTGTAATGGATTAATTTAATACAGTTCACTGCTAAATGTGAACTGAGAACATTCTTAATACTAAATGCTGATTGTCTGAAAATGTATACACACATTTTCTGAGGGATGTGTTTGCAAAAGTGCCTTAAATACAAATAATGTACTGCTTAAATGACATGAGACCATTTTGTAATAACTTTGTTTATCCAAAAAGGCCAAAATGGTTGCTGCTTGATTTGTTATCATTTGATCTGTTAAGTATTGGATTGAGATCAGGTGACTGTGGAGGCAGTTTGAGTACAGTGAACTCACTGTGATGTTCAAGAAACCAGCTTGAGATGATTTGAGCCTTGTGCTATGGATATGCTGGAAGCAGCCATCAGAAGGGGCCTGGACAGAGTCAACAACAATACTCAGGCGAGCAGCATTGCGATGATGCGCAGAGATCTGCAGTTGTAACAAGTGGTTATTTGCGGTTACTGCAAATTTCAGCTCGAAGCAGCCTGGCTCCTCTAACCTTTGGCATCAACAAGGCATTTTCTGCCGGAGTACTGCTGCTCACTGGACACTTTCTCTTTTTCAGACCATTCTCTGCAAACCCAGGAGATGATTGTGTGGGAAAATCCCAGCAGATCAGCAGTTTCTGAAATACTGAGACCAGCCCGTCCAACACCAATAACCATGCCATGTTCAAAGTCACTGCAGTCTTTCCCATTCTGATGGTTGTGTTGATCATGTCAACATGCCTGAAATCATTGCTGCCATAAATGTCATATTCACTGGTGGTTAGATAGTTGCCTTAACAAGCAGTTGAACTCATATACCACCACCACTACTGATGTTGAGCAACATTAAGAGGACAGGGTCCCAGGTGATAGATGTAGGCTATGACTTACATTTTTAACACATTTTCCTTTTTAAATCTGGTGTATAGACTACAAAATTTTTACAACTGGAGAATGTAAAGAATCACTACAGTGACAAATCACAAATCATTATTATTCATTTCCATATCAATATTCATCTTGTTTCTTGTCAAAGCCAACAGGAGCCACTGGAGGTGAGCCACATGTGTCTGTGGGTCTGCAAGACTGAGACCTTCTCTTCCACAGACCAAGACCAAAAAGCAAAAATGTAAAAATGCAAAAAAAAAAAAAAGAAAAATTGTAGTTTTAAGTGGGGACGAACAGCAGACTGGATTCTTGTCCTCACTGTAAGGATACCAGATAACCAGATCTATGGACAACATTAAAAAAATTGTACAATTGTCCTCATTCTACAGAGAGGAGAGCAACAGGACAGAATACTGAGATAACAAAATAAAGAAAACTGGGATATTTACTGTAGTTCAGACTTTTGCTCTTACTGTATGTACATTGGGACACACTCTACCTTAACTGCAGTGACACTTTTGAATGAAATGGGTCAAATAACCTGAACTCAGCTCCAGTCAATTGTCATCAGCAGAACAAGGATGAATGAGGATGAGCTTGTTCGTCCTTGCCCTATTGTTCTATAAACCACAGCCCAATTGCTGCAAGAGTAGGTCACAGGATTACATTCAGCTTTTCTGCTTCCATTTCTTTCTCAGACATTCATTCATTCATCATCAAGTTCACCAGGGCGATACAAAGCAGAGCAGCACCTGGCTGCTCGGAACAAAGTAGCCACGACAGGACCGAAAGGATCGATATCTGGGGAAAAAGCAATACACTGTGTACATCCCTTGATACCTGTGGATAACTTGGCTTTTTTCCCAAGATCAAATTCTGCAGAAGAAAATGCCCTAATTTTGTTTAGATTGAATGTGTGATGGAAAAGACAATATTAAAGCCTCTTGGTTGCGATTTTATTGGATGACAGCCCCTCTCACTTTGCCTCCTTCACATGCAGCACACTCACGGAAAGAATGAGGTCTGCATTCCTGCTTTTGCTGAGACGAGGCCTCAGCATCCAATTACTTCACTCTTTTAAATGCCTTCACAGCAAAACCCCTTCAAAGGCCTATTTGCGCGTTCTTGCCGTGTAGAACGTGATTTCACTCCTTTATATCTCTGTGTTCTTTTCTCTCCAGTCATCCCTGCCTTGAATGCAATTCACAGTCTCTAAATGTACCCCTGTCCTTTCTCCACTATTACTCTAATCTGTGTGCCAAATGCCGTGGGACAGATCGCAGTTAAAACAGATGGAGAAACAGTCTCAGGGTACCCAGAGTTAAAGAGGTAGAAAACCAATCTCCAGGCAAAATGAACTCTCTGAATGATACTCATTCTCCCAAATCTGATACTCCTGTGGCTGCCGGACATCATGCTGTGATGAATCCGTGTGACGGAAACCCTCTCCCTCATCCACTTATCTAGCACACTCTTCTTTAGTTCTTTGAAAATCCTTTTTTCTGTGTAATCATAATCTCATCTGAGCAGATCCATCATTGCCAATGAGACAAAAGGCCCCTAATAAGGTATGTTTCTTTTGAAAAAAAATATTATCATGAAACAACCAGATCACCTAATTTCAGCTTCCCTTGCATGAAGGTAAAAACAAACAAAAGCGGGGAAGCCCTGCAGCAAGGTCACAGTCTGTAATCCAGGTCCCGTGTTAAAATGAAGATATGATCAGTTCAAAAATTAAAGTGCATTGTTGAGCTAATAATGGAGAAAGTATAGAATTGGCTCCACCTGAGCAAACTTGGAATTTCAAAATCTCTGACGAAATGTATCTGCATCCAGTACTATAAAATATGTATTCCTACAACACTCATGGGGGCTATTTTGTAGTACTTTTACTCCACTTACATTTACTTTGGTACATTCTACATTTGGTACATTTGGTAGATTCTGAAAACAGATTATTGCTGGCTCAGTCACACTAAAGTACAAAAAGGACTGCAACCTCTTGTGATTAGGAAAAATTGGTGGTTGCCTGGTGATTATGCTGAGTTGACCTCAAGGTGATTGCACAGGTTGTCTGGGGGGAAGCAACCTGTCTCCAAACAATCGTGGTTCAACTCGGACTGACTGCAGTCACACAGATGAGTGCAACTCATCATCACACCTCTTTGCAATAGGAGACTTGATTCAACTGGTTGCCAACTGGTTGTATTCTAGTTATATTCTCATATGAAAGCAAAGTTGTCGAGCACCTGTGTCATGCTGCAGTTAAATCACTGTCTTGCAGCAACAATGTCACTATTTGTGGAGTTTCTGCTGGGTTTTAGACTCCAATTGTAGGTAGTTAAGTAGTTGTGAAAGCAGTTGTAAATTTCTGTGTATGTAGATAGAAGCAGATTTGGGATTTTCACTGATTTATCACAGTTACTCATTATATCATCTCAAACAGAATGCATATAATTGCCAGCTTGGCCCCATTCAATCACAAACTGATAGCAGGCTGACTGTCTTATTCCCATATTATCACCATTTCGATGCACCAAAGTCACTATGAAGACACCAACAGCCATTTGAAAGGCAACAACATTACAAGTTCACTGCACACGGTTGCAATAATTTTAGTCGTGCGATGGTTCCCAACCACCATTTTCCCTGGTGTGACTGCACCATTACTTGTAGCAGAAGATTTTTTCCACTGTTGCACTGCTACTTTTACTTTAGAAAAATGAAGGCTCCAAATACAGCTTCAACTAATGCTGAAGCCTCTCTCAGTGAGTGTACTTGTGAAGTATCGGATTCTGGAACAAGAACGCAATAAACTCATGCCAGCAGTTTTCCCATTCCACACAGCAAAGACCGCAGGAAGGTGTTAAACCTTTGTGATGGAGTGTTCTGAAAATCATGCTGCAAGCTGACTTACATACTGATTTCCTGAATCCAGCGTACATACACGTAATGCATAACTAAGTTTAAAACCTTCAGATGCACCCAGACATTGCTTTGTTAATATAATAAAGAGAATCTGATCCTCTGAGTCTAAAAATGCAAAACAAACATAAATCCAGCCTCCCTGAAGAATTCTAAAAGCGGCGCAGAAGAGAAGCAAGCTTTACACTGACATGTGGAAAGCAAGTACAATAAAATGACTATAATACTGTTAAAATCAGCAAATGGAAGTACAAATAACAGACTGGGATGCAGACAGGTGAACACATCCCACAGCACAGCATGCTGAACAATGATAGGAAGTGCTACACATTTGCTTAAGCGCTGTATGTGACCACAAATTTAAGGCACTTTTTTCCAATTTATTGTATCTTTATTTTTTCCACTACAGTTCAAAGTGAGAAAGTTACTCCACAACATTTATCACCAATTACTGGATGAATTAAATTATTCTCTATGAAAACTCAGTTACTCTGAGAAAATACAATGCATCGTTAAGCACTAACCCAGTGACATTTGCGTTTATTGAAATTGAACTGTTTCATTGCAGCAGGACTTTTTTCTCCTCTCACTGTTTGCTCCCAGATTTATTTTATACTCATTGGTTATGTATTCAAATTAAAATTCTAAACTGGATCATCTAAAAAGAATAGATCACTTAGAAGGGACATTATTCCCCAGAAAAACTGTAATACATTAGTTGGCGTTTGAAGCCATGGACAATAAAACTAGGAAGAGCACAACCCTCGTTATCATGTTTACATGGCTTTACAAAGGTATAGCTGTAGAGGGGGTGAAAAAATACTTGCCCCCTCCTTGATTTCTTACTTATTTGCTCATTTGTTTCTTTTACATGTTTCAGATCACCAAATTTTAATATTAGACAAAGATAACCTGATTAAATACAAAATGCTTTTTTTGAATGATGATTTCATTCATTAAGGGAAAAAAGTTAAACCAAACCTTCCTGTCCCTGAGCGAAAAACTAATTGCCCACTTGTGATTAACCACATGTTTTGGGAAGCTGAGATCAATTTCACTAGCCATATTCAGGCCTGATTACTGTCAGACCTGCTGAATTAAGAAGTCACTTAAATAGTGAAGTAGGCTAAAAAGCAACACATCATGCCACGATCTAAAGAAGCACCGGACCAGATGAGAAACAAAGTCAGTGACATCTATCAGCCTGGAAAGGGTTCCAAAGCCATTTAAAAGGCTTTGGGACTCCAGTGAACCATCATGAGAGCCATTTTCCACAAATGGAGAAAAATTGGAACAGTGGTGAGTGGCCGGCCTACCCAAATTACTCCAAGAGCACATCGATGACTCATCTAGGAGGTACACCATCTAAAGAACTGCAGGCCCCACTTGTCGCAGTTAAGGTCAGAGTTCATGATTCAACAATAAGAAAGAGACTGGGCAAAAATGGCATCCATGGGAGAGCTCCAAGGAAAAACACCCACTGCTGACCAACAACAACACAAAGGCTTGTCTCACATTTGCCAAAAATATCTCGAGGATCCCCGAAACTTTTGGGAAAATATTCTGTGGACTGACGAGACAAAACCTAAACTTTTTGGAAGGTTTGAGTCCCGTTACATCAACATGACATTTCATAAAAAGAACATCATACCATACCAGTCAAACATGGTGGTGATGGTGTGGAGCTGCTTTGCTGCTGCAGGACTTGAACGATTTGCTGTAAAGTCCTCCGCAGCGACGTGGAAGACTCCAGTTATTGCCAGTGCTTGATTGCAGTTCTTGTTGCCAAAGGGTGGCACAACCAGATATTAGGTTTAGGGGGCAGTTACTTTCTCCACACAGGGCCAGGCAGGTTTGGATAACTTTTCTCCCTTCATAGAAGGGGGAAAATGCCTTTTCACAAAACTGGATATGAGCTTCAAATGAAGTTTGCTGAATGAACGAGAAAAGTGAGTGTTGACCTGATCTTTGCGCTGGTGAGAAAATCGAGCTGCTTTCGTACCCATTCAGTCATTCAGTCACAGCTGTGCACACATAATGTTTAACAACACACACAGAGAAGCACAGTTATCATTACGCTGACTCATTTTGGTGTGACTGTTATTTTTTAAATTGAGTCCAAGAGAAGTGCCTCTTTCTATTATCTGCCTCATTACTTAACTCACAGTTTGATATGAAGTTAAGATAAATGGACATATAAACACTGCTGTTATTAAGCTGTGATTTATTTATGAGCTTTGGGGTTTATGATTTTTAATGACAGACTCTTCCGAAAATTCAGTTATGTTGTTTGGCACCCTCAGCTGCTAATGAACATACTTAAAGTTAGTTTGGGAAGGATTATGTGGAGATGCTTCCTCTTATTCCCAGCTCATTACTTATTGACAGTTGGTCGGGAAGCCCTTCTGTTTTAAAAGAACTTATCATCGGTTTCCAGTGTGAGGAAGAAAAATGACCAAGAACATAATACATACAACACGAGCGCTACCCAAGGTTAAACTGAAACTAATAAAAACTAAAATAAAAATATGGCTAAGTTTGGTCATTGGATTACATGTTTGGGCTTAGACCTTAAAATTCACCCTTTCACAACATTAAAACACACATTAGGAGGCGAATGTGTCCCATTTCCAACAAACCTCTCCAACACTTTAACTACCACAACAGTTACACAACAGTGATGACTCTAGCGAAGGACAAATTCCCTTCATCTCATAGTTTTGATTTAGATGACGAGTTTCTCCTAAACTTTATCAAACTGCCACACACATTGAAAAGCAGTGCCACAGAGGTACCCAGTTTATGGAAATAATGAACTATTTAACTAAGTTAATTTTGCCACTCGTGACTGACAACTCATTAGCCAACTAGCGTGTGGTTTCACAGCAATACCCGCGTCTTGCTGACACATCTGATTTTAAAAACATCAACATGGTGATGATGAAAACGCTCATTACAAGGCTTTAAAACAGGATTCTGGGGATTTTTTTAAAGGGATGGGATGGGGGAAAGACTTCACAGCAGGCTGTTTTACTGGTTCGTGTCTCTGTAATTGTCAGCATGCTGTTATGTTTGGGCCAAAAGCAGAGTCAAAGAGCACTCCACACAGAGACTGCAGTTTTGAAAGTTTTATTAAAAGTGAATAAAGATTTCAGCAAACAAAGTTAAGTGGCTGGGAGGACCAGGGCTTGGGCAGGTTTGCAACTAGAGTCACTGCCAGAGAGGAGAGGAGAAGTTAAAGTCTGACAAGGTAATATAAATATACTTGGTAGTATTAGATTAGTGGCCTTACTTGTTTGATTCTTGAACAGAGTTTCTCGGGGGGGGTTCAACTCGATGATTCAGGTAAGTGGGACTGGCAGTCCTCACAAAACTCCTCATAGGAACAGGGATCCAGGAAAAAAGCTTCGGGTTTCTGAGCTCACTCGAGAAACAAAGTTACAGGATGAAAAGCTAGTAAACAAACAATTTTCAAACTAAACCTGATTACAACCATAGAGACAATAACAATCTGGAAGAGGGCAACTGCACCTAAAACAGCAGGATCTTGATGAGGTAACTCAGAGCAGGTGTGTGAGGAAAAACCCAGGATGTCAGTAAGAGACATTGGTCCACAACTCTAGCTGCATCCAGGAGAGAGAACCCCCAAACCAGCCAGCCAGCATGAACACATGCATCTCTGCAGTTCATGAAAGTACATTAGAAACATCCAAAGGTAACGCACTCCAAAAACTGGGCTGCATTTTTGATTGATTTGAATGCAGTTTTCCATGTAATAACATTAATGATACATCCTTACAGTCGGAAGGGAAGGGAAGAGAGCGACTGAAGGTGCTGTGGTTATTTGCATTATCATAAACAGAAAGGTCTGCCAGGAGCTGCATATGAATATCATCTCCTGCCAGAATCTCCAAGACAACAGAGTTAGTGAAAGACTCAAGACCTATATGTGGCCTCCATTCACAATTATGCATAATCTTATTGCTGTTCTTGTGCAGATATACAGCTACAAGACCCAAGGAGCTACCACACACAGTGAACTGGAAATTTAGAACCATCTGCTAACATTACTTCCAGCATTTACCTGGAGTTGGATTTTAAGTACTGCCAGTGTTGGTGAAGAAAAAAGTGTGATTGTTTTGGATGAATTAAAATTAAAATATATTTTATTCACATTTAAAGACATTAAAATTTATGCCTGAATTATTTCTGTTCATTATAGATTTTGTGGACTATCATTTTCAGCTTTCAGCTCATCCACCTTCTTGCAATTGTCATTAACTCCGCCCTTAACTAATTTCCTTTCATAGATTTATTAAACCATCATATTGGTTTGTGAAACACCTGCATTCTCTATTTCCAGGTGAATTGTTGTGTTCTCAGGATTCATGCCAGGGGTGGCTGTGGCTCAGGTTGTAGAGCAGGACATTTACGAATCGTAAGGTCAGTGGATTGATATCCGCCTCTTCCTGTCTATGTGTTGAAGTATCCTTGGGCAAGACACTGAACACTGAGCTGCCCCTGATGCATCCATCAGAGCGTGTGTGAATGTTAGATAAAAGTGCCTAGCTATAGATAAAAGTGATGTGTTGCTTTCAGTGGCTTTAGTCTGGTTTCTAAAGATATTAGAGCTGTAGCTTCAACTGGAAAATAGGTGTTTTGTTAGTGAGATGTTTGAATTCAAATGGAGTCCATAAAAAATAATAAAAAATTCCCCACTCCTCTCAGGGGCATCTCTGCACAGCCTGCACCTGGGGTCTTGCGTTGCGTGGTAGACCCCTGCCTCGATCAACCTTGTGCCCAGAGCTTGTTCCTGTGCTGCCATGATTAGTGCCTCCGTGATGTCTGTCAGTCCAGCTTTGTTCAGCTGTTGGTAGGATTTTTCTGTATCAGCCACTTCTTCTATCTGCCAGTAGTACATGCCCTGCAGAGGCCTGGCTTTCCATGATGAATCCTGTTCTTCCTCCTTCCTTCCCCCATCTTCCTGATGTATTCATAGATCTTTGTTTTATCCAGGATAGTGGTTCTGATACTCACGAGTCCTTGGCTGCCTTCCTTTTACTTACCGTAGTCTCAGGGTGCTGGATTTGAGGTGAAACCCTACATGAACGGTAAGGAGCTTCCTTGTGTTGTTGTCAGTGGAATCTATCTCTTTTGGCCAGCTTATTATCCAAGCAGGGTGTGTGTGTTATTAGGGCTTATTAATTGATGCTATTCGTACCAGTTTAAAGATTTAATTTTTAAAATGGATATCAATAAATTGCCAGTGAAAGCCTGAAAGAATATTTATATCTACCTGAATTTTTCCTTGCACCTGTTCAAGGTGCATTGTGATTGGTCAGCTCAGCTTTCAGCTCCTTCACTGTCCTGCCATTGTCCTTCATTCTGTCCTTCATTCTGTCCTCCACATTCCTTAGCTCTAAATTGAGCTCCACCACCATAACTCTGAGTGCTCTCCCTTCTGCTCAGACATCAGCTAGGTCAACTCCCCACCCATACTGTGAGGTCACAACAAACCCAACAAAAACCCTCCTGTTTTGTTCAGTGTTTCATACAAGTTCCAAACTATTTCCTGAATCCATGGGTGGCGGGAGAAAGTGCTTTAATTTGACAGTTTGGGAATAATTCAAAGCCTGATCTCATATGCAGTCACAGCTGTGTACATATGTTTAATGACAAATAAATTGACAAATTTAATGATAAATAAAATGAAAAATGTCCTCTGTTAATATGCTGTGTTTTAATTATGAGAGTTCAGTTTTTTTAATCAGTGAAAAGTAAACTCTGTCTTCTAGCACCCTCTGGTGCTAACAAAAATACTCCGTTTGGATCCGAGGATTCTTCAGATTAAGACAGATGTTATGGTTTCAGGTTCAATCAACACTTGATTTAAAAAAGGTTTTTAAATATATGATGAACAAAAAAAGATCCACATACATTTATACAGATACATTTACTTCAACAGGCGCTAAAGTGCATATGAATTAAAAGCTAAAGGTTTACAGACAACCTATCATAAAAAAATGTCTCTAACTTCCTTGATGTGGTTACAAAAACTGGCATCTGTGGTTTATTTGATCAGGCTCAATTCTAATTTTTAGAAATAACACAAATTTAAATATTATCACCTCGCACAGACGCGTATTTGTCTCTGCTCGTGTCTGTGTGGACTTTGTAGGTAACTGTACTACACAAAAATGTTGCTTTGTTGGAGTGAAAAACTTGTTTTGCTGTCAGTGGAAGTCAGCCTGCTTTCTAAAGATATCAGATCTCTGGTTTGACCTGGAAACAGGCGTTTGATTCACTTCGGGTAAAATGAGCTGAACCTTTAGTTTAAATACTCCTACACAAAACTGAAGACACACTGAAGCTCATTAACAGTTAACACAAAAATCTGCAACTCAACTTTCTGTGTGAAGCAGCTTCATGTACACCTTGTTCACAGCCAGCTGAGCTTTCAGCTCCTCCACCTGCCCTTCACTCTGTCCTCCACGGTCCTCAGCTCCACCACCACATCTCTCAGTGCTCTCCCTTCTGCCCAGATGTCAGGGGTGGTTTGCTTCGTGGTCTGCTCGGTTAAGTCCCCATCCTCCCTGTGAGCTGCATACTCACACAGCACCAACAGCAAACAGAGAACGCCCCCTTCACTGTCCCGGTCTTCGCAAAGATGTAACTCTATTTTTTAACTTTCTAACTCTATATTAAATCATTCATATGCAGCCTTGATATTATTCCTATGTAATTCATTAAAGAGATTATTGACACATTTGGGCCCCAGCACTCTTTCAAACATGCTGTGGTCCAGCCTCTTTAGAAAGAAAGCAGTTTTAGGCCAATTTCTAAACTTCAGACAACACAAACTGCTCACTCAATGTAACCTATGATGTCATTTTAGTAGTCACATAGGGGAGATAAAGTTTTCTAAGTGATTTTGTGAATTATGACATTTTTATTGACCCCCATGAAACATGGGTTGACATCAAGGACGCTGCACTTGGTTGGCTGCATTCTCATTTTTTAGAAAGAACCTTATCAGCCCCCACAGGTGCTCATCATCATTACCTGTAGTGTACTGTAGTTACATTTTGGGTCCTGTTTGATTAAACTGCAAATCATCCAATGTTTCAGGATACAGTATCTTTCCATTACAAGGACATCTTTCAATAGGTTTTTTTTTTTTATTACTAGTGCTTTTACTCTATTATTTGTATGTCTTATTTACACTGACAGCTCTAGTTTAGCTTTCCATTTTGACATCTGTTTCTACTAAGCAACATAAGATTGTAATGCACGAATAATTCCTCAGAACTGCATCAAGTAAATTTTTTCTTACAAACAGATCTCACAAACTTTCATTTACTGGATCAGACACGTTTAGCAAACACATAAAATGTTTTTAAAAGCTTTGCCTTTCATCCTTAAAATGCTGTGCACACAGATCAGACAGGACAGACACACTGTTGTATTATCATTGTTATGAAATGATATACACAAAATAACTTGGTTACAAATCACTGACAAAAACATGTGGAAGTGTAACATTTTGTCACTTCAAAGTAAACATAATCCAAAGTCTTCTGACGTGAAATTATTCTTTAACACTGGATTTGAATCTCATCATAGAAAAATAAAAGGCTAAAATTACAAACTCCCTCCTCCCAATAACAGAACTCAAGAAGATGTGATGTTATTCGAGGATTTAAAGCGAAAATAAATAAGGTAAAAAGAGAAAGTACTTAAGAACACTTCAAATGACAACACCATTTACAATACCAAGGTTAGTGTGACAACCCCATAATGAGCCCATCATATCTCACCATCCAGCCCATAATTAAATGTGTCTAATAGGCTGGTCCAAATAAACATCCAGTACATCCAGCCTCTGGTGTTTTGAGGATGTAGGACAAGTCTAAAGGTCACTGCATTACTCTTGTACATGTGTATTATTATTATTAAACTCATCTAATTTAAACACTGTTGGATACCACGCTGTCTGTCTTTGGTGGTAGTGATTGTGTATGCATGGGGTCCTTAACACCAACCCTGAGAAGTGCATGATCAGGAAAAAAAATAAAGTCTGTTATTGTGTAAATTAATTAAAGGAAGACATCACCAACAAAACTAAAGTCACCCAAATGCTAAGATCCATGAGCACGATGCCACCAAATAAAACCTCAGTATGTTAACTTGTAACAGCAAAAACGATAAAAAATAAAAATAAAAATAAGGCACATCTGCAGTCTAAAGTACAAAATATAAAATCTTGCAATGGCAGAGCTCAAGCTTTTACCTGCGTACAACATTTCTAATAAACAATAAAGGCATCTATGTGATCAAAACAAAGACCAAACAATGAATACAACATTATTAAGGAGCGTCTCACCTACGCATCGACCCTGCATGCATCTGCCTGTCATATGTTGATATTTACAAGCTTTAATTTATACTTTTATTGATTGCTTATCATCATTTCCATAAGTCAGTTCTCACATTACATATTCCCATAGACTGCGTATAAAAGATGGCTATAACCAAAGCTGTCGCCATCTTCTATTCTGACACAGATACATAACGCAAGACGTTCTATTGAGGTTTCCTCAAAGTAAAAATAACAACTCGCTTCATTTTTAACCAATTTCAATGCCACACAAATGCCACACATATGTTTATGATACAGAACATTCGGTTAAATTAAATCTGCTGTTTCACACCAAAATGCACAATTCTGCCGCTGCTTTTTGTGATGCTCTGCTATAAATACAGACTGTAAATATAAAAACTGATGAGATCAGTCAATGAAACCACTTCCTGTCCTGTCCCTTCAAACTCTTCTCACATGAAATGAGAAATCATTTGGCTCAAAGTCTCTTCTGCACATAAATGCCTTCTAAAGTCGATCTTTGTTATCCACCTGAAAACCTTAACTGTTACTGAACATCATATTAGTGCCATGAATCGATTTATCAAACAAATTTCTGAAAGTATTTAGGAGTACCTAACACAGCAACACATACTGCAACATCAGCCAATTGACAAATATTCTCAACTCCCAATTTATTATACTGATGAAAATATTTTTTTTCGCTTCAGCTGGTATAACTTAATGTAACAGTCACTTAACATTAAGTCAGCTTAAAAGCCACACTACGTACTGTGACATATCAAATTAAACGTGTTTATGAGGCTAAAATAATGTAAAACAACTTTTCACTTGTGGAAGGTTTTTCTCAGTTTCTCTTCTGTTTTCTTTCACGGGAACATCACAAAACGCACACAAGTCTGGCATTTTTTTGGAGGAATGGGTCAGCGCTTGTGGTCAGATCCCCCGAGCAGGATGGTGACAGCAGAGACACATCTGCTGCCAGCTTCACTGTGTACATCGATGGGTTTTAAACCCAGATATTATAAGCAAGAGGATCTGATCTGAACACGGCATCCTCATACAACAGTGACTAATCAATCACAAGCTAACAGCACCCTAAATCACACTTCTTTTATCATCTATTCTACTGTAAATGGAACACAATTTATAAAAGCACAAACCATGCTGTATTAAATAGAACTAAAAATTAGAGAGAGACCATATTCCCATCACCAAAGTGTTTAGGTAATAAATCAGATGAGCAGTAGGATTATTTTTGCAACCAGGTCATCGCCCCCTGCTGAACAAATGCAGACTTTAGGCATTTCTCAGTTCAGGTCCAGAGGCTTCATCCATCTTTTACATACAGTCTATGTGATTTACTGAACAGCAGCTTGATAAATCTGAACTCTAACCCATGTTTGAAGAACATTTTTCTTGTCTGGAAGGAACCCAGTTACAAAATTCATCACAGCTTGACATCACACCTGATGTAGGAAATTTGCCAAAGTTGATTTGTCACTTTTTTTTTTTTTTTTTTATACATAATCCCAGTCTCAAAATATTTTAAGGCATTAATGGATAGCTCAAAATTAAGGCAGGCATAAGTTCTATATCGGACCACAATACAGCTAGGTATAAACAAAAACTCTTATGTACCATCCTCATCAACTTATCCTGAAGAAGCGCTGGATATATGTCATCCAATAACGGGCTCGAAGAGAAATGCTGATGCTGCTGCAGTGTTACAGGTGGCACAACCCAGCCTAACAGTCTGCTCAGGCAGACACACTAGTGTTATTAGTTCATCATTGAGGACAGATTTAAAGTCTTTCCAAAACACAAAGAGTGTCTGTTGATCTGTTAGCTTCAGTCAGTTAAAAATTAACCAAACATGCTGAGAACGCCGTGTCACAGCAGCTGTTCCCACCATCTTGCAGGACTAGGATCACACTTCTTCAAAGAAGGCCATCTGAGACATGTATGCAGAGTTTCTCTACAAAACAAGATGAGTATGAGCAGAGGTGGCCAGAAACAAGTGCAAAGTAATGGAGTATTCAGCAATTCTAAGAATACTAAATAAAATATGTACAGAATAAATACAAATGAATTTGATGTTTTCAATTATTTCATATTTTCCACATATTTACAACAATAACCATTTACCTGATCTTGTACATTCATTATTTACAGGCCAACTGAACAGTCAGCACATGGCTGAATGTGCATCCTGTCATCTGTTATCTGCAGGGTAAGCTGGGCTTCACAGAAATGCCACAATTTTTATTACATATTAACAGAAATCAAAGTGATTTTCTTGCATATGCTAAAATGTTGCCAACACAAAGGCACTTCCTTTGAGTATAATGTTCTCACATCAGTGCAGTCAAAGAAGCCACTTGAAAAAACATGAGATCATGGATGCGCTCAGAGTAGAACAGCATCATATACAAGTACCAGCGCATTTGAATTTATTTCTTATTTTAATGAGGGACAGATCTTGTGATACTCTTTAGATGATGAGATCAGAAGGCCCAGATCTGACTCGCAATCAGTGATTCAAGATAAACAGGAAAAACTACAATTACTAGTGACGCAGTGATATACTGGCCAAACACTTAATATTGACCTTACTGACTAGTAACAGCGTATGTGACGCAGGATGGGAAAAGCTTTCTAGCAATGACGCGAACAAAAACAACTGGACATTCCTGTGTTTCCAGCGTTTGCTATGTTAACTTCACTGTCATGAATACCGCTCAAAAGTCCTAAAAACTTTGGTTTCCAAACAGTTTCTGATGCACAAACTGCAAATAAACAACACACTATTTTGTCCCAAATCCTCACCCAACAAATCGTTCAGCTGTGGAAGGAAAAACACCCATGCACCTGGACAGGTTGCCTTGAGGGTGCAGCCTAATGAGTTAGCCAAGCATAATTTGCACTCTTGAGGCGCCAGTGACTTTTCCATCTTCAGCCTGTGGTGATTGTGGTTGACTGATTGTTTTTATGAATAATTTAATCGTTTACAAACATGTTACAAGTGAGTATTTATCTATCTACGTCATCACTAAACTACACAGATGCATAAGATAAAAAGAATCTCTTTTGCAGTTAATCAAGAAGTTTAAACTTTTAGGAAACGAAGTAAGAAATTTAATTTTGGACTTTAATTTCACAAGCGCTGAATCCCTAGTGGCCATGAGCTGCAGTCAGTGGTTAATCATCCAATAATAATAACACTCTGACACATGACTAATCATTGGTAACCCTAATGCCATTATATGAAGGGGGTCATACATACATTGCTGTGAGGTATGTAGACGGGCTCCGGGATGTACCCCCTCGCCTCACTGTGCAGGTTGTAGAGGCTGGCCTGCTGCTGCTGCTCTTCTAGCTTCAGAGACTCGATCTCGGACTTGAGTTCCTTCAGCTGGTCCTGAAGGTGTTTACTCTTCTCCATGTACTCCAGCCTGTATTTATGCATGCCACAGCATCATCAACAAACAGCCAAACTGTCTTTCTGAAGTACCGTTGCGGGGGATTTAAACTCCGGCTTACCTCTCTCTCTCAATCTCCATAGACAGCCTTTTCATGTCGGAGTCCTTGAAGTCGAGGCGTGCAGGTGCTGACTCATAGGCAAAGTCGGCAGCTTCAGGAGGAGCAGGAGGAGCGGGGGGAGCAGAATAAGCTGCTATGAGCTGGAAGACGAGTACACAGATGTCAGGGAAGGATGAATATTCTCAAAGGTAAGGCATATTACAATTTCACTATCTGTGGTCACACAGGGGCAAAAAACCGAGCTGGATTCACTTAACGTGGATTATCGGCACATCAGATGTCACTACTATTTCACGTCCCTCACTCTGAGTGACAGCACATAAAAGCAACCTTTTATAACCCAAAGCCAAGCTACAATAAAACATTTATAGGTGCTGTACTGAATTTCTCCTTCTGTTTAACTTGGTTGCTACACAGTTTATTTATAGCAAATCTATATGAAACACATTAATGCTCTACTATTTGTTTGTTGTCAAGTATCAATATTGATAAATATGAATCTGTAAGACTTATAAAACACCAGAGTTCCCACCTCTTATCTGGCCATTAAAGACATTCTGTGAGACAACAAATCAGTAACTTAGAGAAATACATGAGGCAAGTTATGAAACAATAACACCCCTCTGAACATCTCAAATTGATAATTCACACTAGACACATAAATTACCTCCAGCAGCTAATCAATGGCCTTAGTTATTAAAGTGACTGCACTGTAATAGCCTGGATTTATGTTTCAGATACTCTATAATGACCTTAGAAAGAAAAACCCTGTTTTTATCTACAATCTACAGTCATCACAGAGATCAGAGACTCAGCGGCAGGATCACAGTACAGGGTAAGTTGTTTTGGTGATCTCCAACAGCTTCTGCTTGGCTCTCCGCTCAGCGTCCTTTGCCTCAGTCAGGTCCTGTTTCAGGTGATCAGCTTCCTTCAACCTGGAATCAGAGTTTGGTCAGTTTTAGAGTAGGAGGGCTATAGTAAATACATGTCACTATATTCACATAGTATAGTCATATAGTTTTATAGTCTTACAGCTTATTCTGGATCCAAGGGAACATATAAATTATAGGTTGAATTATATAAATATAGGTTTCTTTTCAAATAGATGAAGCAAAGATTAGACTGAGTGATGGAATTCATATAGAAGGACTTTCATCCTTCTTTTGAACTGCTATGTAGTGTAAACTGTGAGACTTGTTTTTTACATATACTGACTGACACACAGGCGTGCGCACACACACACATACACAGAGGAGTGTTGCTCTAATCTTACCACCGGTTTGCCACCAGTGGAACCCAAACAGATCCTAGACATAATTAAAGCAAAGAGCGTGCACCTGTTACCAGATGATAAATGTTATCCACAGATTGGAAAGTTATAAAGGAATTAATATTTAACTACAGGAAATGTCTAAAGTACAAGCTCAGATGATTTCAGACCTCCGCTCAGACTGCTCCACCAGTTTTACAGCCAGCTGCTCTGCCTCCCTCATCTTCTGCTCCATGAGTCTTTTCTCCTCCTTGGTCTTCATGGCTGCGACCTCTAACCTCTGCCTCTCCTGCTCAGCTTCTGCAGCTTTGTGGGCCAACAGCTTTGCTTCCTCCTCAGCAATCTGAGCTTTCTCTGCCAGCAGGTCTGCTGTCTCCTCAGATCGCAGCTGGAGAAAATGCATTATAACATTTAATCACCATTTTTACAAAGCTGTGCAAGATAATCTGTGAAGATATTTAGGATTTAGCCAGATGTGGGAATCGGGCTCTTTAGAAAATCCAACAATTATCTCATGTTAAGTGTTCTCACCAGTGCCTCGTTAGCCAGTCGCGCCTCATCCTGCAGCTGGAAAAGTCTTCGTTCCATTTCCTCTTTTGCTCGTTCAGCTTCCTCCCTCATCTGTTTCTCCCGTGCCAGGATCTGACGCTCCATCTACATGACGGCCCATTTAAAGCTTGTTAACAACAAAATTTTCTTTATCATTGTGAGCATCTTATCTAATGTGATAGTCACACAGCTCCAGTGGGGCTGAGCAAGCAGAGACCTTCTTTCGGGCCTTTTCCTCTTTGGCTTGGGCCTTCATCTGCTGTACTTCGATTGAATCCACCTTCCTCCTCCTCATGAATAAATCATGATTTCCAATGCACAGCTGCAGGATCTAGAGAGATGGGAAACTCACTGCAAACAACTCACATTTAACCTTCAAATAGATAACATTAACATGAACAAAGAGTCAAACCTACCAGCTTGTTGACACGGAGCTGAGATGAGTAGAACTTGAAAACATCTTTCTTCTTGTCCAGGGGTTTGATTGTGAACTGCAACAATATAAAGGTAAAAAAGATCAACAGAGCACAGCTGTGAAGTGACCTTCTGACATCAAGAGAAAAACATTTATGATAACTGTGTTTGGTCCCAGTAACCAGTTGGCAACCATCTAGTAACTACTGGTTTTAAGGGAAAAATGTTTATTCCCTGAGTTGCTGGCAGCTGGAAAGTGAAATTGGTGAAACACCTGACAACATCCTTGTGATTGCTTTGGTCACCAGTAGTTTGTATGAAAGACACCGATTTGTCTGCAAATACTCACCAATTATTCTCTGAGTGGTAGTTAAACTATAAAAGTGCTTTTCAAACAGAGATCATTTGCCTTCAAAGTAAAAGCTGTATGTTTTACAATGTGTTAGCATTAACGGTGCAGCCTTTATTTTGAAGGCAAACATTCTCTGTTTCCAGACTGGGAAAAGTGTGACACAATCATTACTATCGCAATCACAGTCACAATTTATATATATATATATATATATATATATATATATATATATATATATATATATATATATATATATATATATATATATATATATATATACAGTTTTTTTTTTCTTTTCTTTTCTACTCATAAAGTAACACAAAGACAGTTCCAAGTCAAAGCCTTATGTTCAAATGTCACACAGGCACTTTCATTCAAATAAAGCTGTAGATGTATGTACAATGAACTACAGTTTCTGCATATAATAAATAATAACACTCCTTGAATAAAATAAAGATTGTTCCTTTCTTAGCAAAGACTCACAGCTGCACGATTAAACAAGCAGAAAAGGTACGGAGCAAAAACAAAAGCCTGACTTGCTCTTTAAAAAGTGACTTTCCACTGAAGTAGTTCCTTCTTTACCAAAGTGCTTCCTCCTGTGTATAGTCCTGTACAAAGATCTAGTAGTAAACAGATGGAATGAAATTAGCAACATTTCATCTCTTAGCCAGTGCACGTTTTGTGCAAATTTCAAATAATGGCAAAAATATAATGAGAACAAAAACAGCAACATGCCAGGCCAACTACTGTACATCTTACAGATTTTGTTCCAGGAAAAGTCATCTGTGAGCAGTATCAGGCTTCTAGGACGCTCTGTGGGAGGTTACAACGTTCCCATTTCAGAAGAAGCGCTGGCACACAAAGGTACTTCTTGGCCAGGTGGCTCTGTGCTGGACAGGCAACTTCCACCATTTGAAAGAGTCAGCATCACTCCCTAAACAAACTGACAACAGGCAATTCTTCTATTGCATCCCTCTGTGTTAAAGTGGTGCTGGTGGCTGTGCTGCGCTGGAAGAAGCCTGCCAGTGATATTTTCTTTTTAGCTGTGTGCACCTCTGCTGCTTGTCCTCGGTCTGCAGTCTAAGGAACAGCTGGGCCAGGCAGCTCAGACAAACATCTGCCCCGATAACCGACGACTTTATGTTTTAGTGGATCCATTTTTTCCCCACTCGGGATGCATTTGGCCCTGAACCACAGCAAGTGTGCATCAGCCAGTTCTCCCCTCTTTCTCCAGCTGTAGGAGAAGCTTTGTAAGAAGCTTTCTTACAAAGAGAAATGACCCAGATGATGCAGGTATGATCCATGCCATGTCCTGTAACACACACACACACAAAACCTTTAAAACTCCCTTTCATTTTTATGTTGTGAGGCAGCTCACTCAAAAGCAAATTAACACCCATCCATGTTTAGTAACACTGTATTTACATGTGTACAGTATAAACTACAAATGGTTTTATTCTACTTTGGTAAAATCACCAGCAGACGAGTGGAACAGATGTATATTTGTACATTTTTTCAGACTCAAACACTTCTGTATTTAAAATGCATCCCTGTCTCTTCTCAGCTGGGACCCCTTATTCACTGTCACAACACACAGTCTGACACACATGCACACACCCCAAATAGGCCTGAGAGTTTATGTAATGAAGTTTCAATTTCGTAAGTAGTACCTTTATAAACCTAAACATTTTAAATAGATAATCTTGTGGTCAGTAAGCGTATTAGTTCTGTAAGTGATTCGAAAAAAATGTTTTACTGAGTTCATTTGATGCTGCACTCACCAATGGTCAGAGGAAGTCTGTGACCAAAACACTGCATCCTCAGCCACCTGAAGGTTGAGCCTCCAGCTCGTCTGGGTATCCTGCAGGGCTTCAACTATATGCTCCCCGCTGTGGTCCTGGGAAAAGGAGCTGGTTTGGAGATGAGCACTTTTCCGCTCCCAGTTTTCTCTGAAATGTAGTCACGCTCACGTATGTCTTGCAGGTCCTGCTGAGCCACATATTGGTGGTCAGTGTGCAGTGAGCCACGTCTGCAAGCTGGATACCGAGACTTTCTCTAACTTCAGGAAACATTTTTGGCAGAACTTCTTTTGCAAATTCCAACTAGGGACAACATCAAGTTGTATGAGAGAAACAGGGAGAAGACAAAGGCGAACTTGCGGCTCTACGAGTACAATTTTGATGCAATATAAACAAAATTGTCTTATCTTATATCAATATGTCTTAAAAACTCAATATATCGCCCAGTCCTTTGCTCAGCTAGCAGTTACTGGGAATTTGCAGACAAGCTGGCATCGTTGGTAAAAACTAAGGGTTGAAAGTGGCAGCCAGCTAATGACCAAAACAATCACAAGGAGGTTTCTGGCTTTGCAACTGATTTCTCGTAGCGACAGCCAGCAACCATCCACCAACCAGTCTCTACCTGTGTGACTGAAGCTGGACAAAGTTAAAAAGTTGAAAACACGAAACAGCAGGAATAGGACTGAGAATGTAGAATACTACAGTACAAGGGTGCTCATGGGTGCTCAGACATACGAATGACAGAACCTTTACAGATACAAGCACGGACATTAATAAACACTGTGAGTGTCTTAATTCAGGTGGCAGGAAAGGGGTGAGAAAATGCAACAGATGACAAAAATATATTAATCTAAAACTACACAGCTCAAAAAATTAAAGGAACACTTTGAAAACACATCAAGTCTCAGGGGGAAAAAAAAATCATGCTGGATATCTGTACTGATATGGACTGAGTTTTGTGTTAGTAACAAGAGGATGCCACATCGTTTGATAGAAATGAAAATAATCAACACTCCTCTTTGGGGGTTGTCTCATTGTTGCCCCTCTAGTGCACCTGTTGTTGGCTTCATTAACACCAAAGCAGCTGAACCTGATTAATAACCCCCTCTTCTACTTAACTGACCAGATCAATATCCCACGTTTGACTTGATGCTATACTCTGATTCAAAGTGTTCCTTTATTTTTTTAAAGTAGTGTATTTTAACAATATCACTACAGATGTGAGCTTCACGTCCAGCTTCTCTGAAGTGAGAATCTGCAGGATAATCCACTCCTTGCACTTACCTCCTTTTCACTATATGATATATTACGGATGCCGCTCCAAGGAAAGGACTTGTTAGGAGTGAGTTTGCTGTTGGGGTTGTAGATGTGAAGACCCTGGGCGTCAACTCCAAGCAGCAGGTCTGTGTCCCTCTTATTTTGCTGTCAAAAACAACAGCAAAAACCCAAATTGTTAATCAAAGAGGCAGCAATGTTCAACATTTTCAGATTCAAACATGTAACATCAAGTCACAGTAAGTTGCACTCACAGTAATTTCAAAGTAGCTGACGCCGTACATCTCAAGATCCTGAGCAATCTTTAGGTATTCCATCTCAGCTTCATCTCTGTTTGGACGATGTGAAAATAAGAAAGACGATCGCGAATTGGATTAGCGAAAGAAACTGGATGGATGGATCATATTGTGATACATTTATTACACTTTAACTACATGATCTAGTGCAATCTTTTGATAAAGGTGTTAATGTGACTTCACATGCTGGTCTTCAGCGGGCGCCTGGGTCAGTCGTACCTGGCGAGGCCTCTGTGCTCAGCATACCAAGCTGTGATCTTCTCCTCCCACATGTCTGCTGTCATTTGGTACTGCATCAGAACCTGGGAAAAGGCACAGGATCACAGGAAAACTGTAAATACACTGAATGCCCAGACAGTGACCAACAAACCTGACAAGAAAATACTCAGAACAAAGGAAAATACTCCAAGTTTGACCTGTTTTCATAGGTCAATTATGCACAGAGACCTGTATACTTACTCTTTTTGGCAAAAGCTCATCTTGTGCTAGGAAGCCTGGTTTATGAAAGTTTGGATCATAGTCTCCATACTGAAGGGGAAACAGTGACAAACAAGAAAACCAACATTA
This sequence comes from Archocentrus centrarchus, assembly GCF_007364275.1. Lineage (NCBI taxonomy): Eukaryota > Metazoa > Chordata > Actinopteri > Cichliformes > Cichlidae > Archocentrus > Archocentrus centrarchus. The sequence goes on along the minus strand of NC_044359.1, from coordinate 31,614,717 downwards.
ATGATCCACACAGGAAAAAAATGTATTCAGATTTTCTTAGTTTAATAAGTTTCCCTAAAAAACCATTTGTCCATTTTGTATTTGTTGACCTCATGAACGCACTGCTATTCATGCTGTCGTGTCCATCCTCCATACATATCTAATCTGCATTATATTAATTTACTTCGTATTTGCATGAAGGATAAATGTTAAATTTTAAATGGACTCTTAACAGAAGAATTATTTTAAGATGCAAAAAGGCCGAGCTTACGGCAGGTTCAACGAGAATTGAACCCTGCAGCGTTTTCTTACCTTGGCTTGGACAGCATATGATGCCAAAAGAACCGAAGCTTCAGGGGAACAGAAGATCTCCTCATCCAGTATCTGTTTCTTCACCTAAATAAGAGTTTGCCAATATGTGTGAATATGTGCTGAGCTATGTAAAAGCGTTTCCTTCAACTTTTATATACAGGTAAGATTAAACTGCCACTGAAATCTTTAAGTGTTTGTATTAAAAATAAACAAAAAGAAACAAAACCAAGCAAACAGCTGCACCAGAAATGTTATCAGACTACCTGTAAGAAGAAGAGGTGCTGAGTAATTTCTTGAACCAGCTCCTCTTCTACTTTTTCTGGGAAGAATTTAGCCAGGAAATGAAATGTTATGGGAGAGTCCTTTGGGACCTCCTGGTCCAAAACCTTGATGAAAGACAGAAGAGGAAAAGTGCACAATATTATTGTTATTACACAAGCCCAATTCAAAAAAGAACACTGTAAATGTAAACAAATGTACAACAAACGTAAATACAAACAGAATGCAATGATGTGCAAATCTCATAAACCAACACTTTATTCACAATAGACATTGAAAACATATCAAACGTTTAAAGACGTTCTAAAATTTCATGAAAAATATTAACTCATTTTGAATTTGATGGCAACAACAAATTTCAAAAAAATTAATTAGCACATGCCAAAAAAATGCTGGAAAAATAACTGCTATTAAAAAGAATCAGCTGGAGCTACATTTTTCAACTAATTAGGCTAACAAGAAAGAGAATGGCTACATGAGTGGGTTTAAAAAGCATTTTAGAGAAACAGCGTTTGTAAGTAAAGATTTGGCGGCTCACCAATCTGCAAAAAACTGTATCTACAAATCATGGGACCAAAAAAAAAAAAAAAAAAATACAACAAAGCTAGGATCCCGTATCTGACAAGAATGGGACGACATTCCTCTCCCAAAAGTCCAGAAACTGGTCTCCTCTGTTCCCAGATGTTTACAGACTGCTGTTCTACACAGTGGTAAAAGCAGGCCAGTCCCAACGTTTCTGAAGATGTGTTGTCTTAAAATGGTACATTTTTGATGTGTTTTCTGTGCTCCATTGTGAATAAAAAATTATGGGTTTATGAGATCTGCAGATGACTGCACTCTGTTTACATTTTAACCGCATTCCAACATTTTTGGAGTTGGGTTGTACAACAACTAAAGAATTACTTATAATTTATCCACAGTTAAAACAGAGAATTCATGATCAAGTGATCAATCTGGCCAAATAGACATTAGCTCATTTCAGTGTCTGAGATGTCAGCCATGTGGCGCGTTTTTCATAGCCAGATGAACCTCTATAGATTCAATCCTCCCCTTACCCGTTTCTCTGGTTTCAGCCAGGCGTAGGTGTCCTTTACTGTGTATCTGAGTCCAAAAAACCAGGTCTCCCTCAAACCAACAGTGCGACACACCAGATCAAAGAGGTCTTTCCCTTTCCACTTAACCTGAAAAAACAAAGCGAGTGACAAAGATGCTCCAAGCTAAAGCATTTGCAGCTGTAGCTCGTTACCTAACCAGTCTTTATTTAAAGAAGTAAGAATAACAAATTATGTTAAAATACTGATGCAGTGACAGGGCTCACTGCAGTGTTTTATTGTGTAGGTGGGACACATCACCACAAATCTAACTTAACCTTTGACAGGATAAAAATGAACTTTGGTTTAAAGAGATAATATATTAATGTTAATGGGAAAAGTGAGTAGAGTTTGCGTAGATAGCCATTTACTACCTCAGTTAATCACAGCATGATATGTGTCTGGGTATTTAGCTGCTGCTAGACAGTTTTATGGGTGGACCCTGAGTGATGCATTTCCAACGAGGTTGTATGACATGCTCCAGAAGGCATGCGTCTTAGATTGCAACAGTGCTGCTCAGGTTTAAAACTTGTGAAAGGACTCCTAAAATTCTGCCTGCTTTAACTTTTGCAAAGCTGTGATGCATGAACTTTTCTACCATTTCCTCACTGTCAATCTGATAGGGTTCATTTTTAAGGTGCCAATGATTACATATAAACATGTAAGCATACAGTAAATTATTATACATATAGCCACACCTCACAGCTGAACTCCATTTCAGCGTCCATAGTGATGACTTTGACTTTAAAAGTCTTTGGCTGTTTCTTCTTTAATCCTAGGATAGACATTTTGATGGCGTTTCGCTGAAAACCTATGGAAAAAAATAATAGAGCAGGTTATACAAGTGATACAATGAGCTAAACTCATGATACAAAACAGTAGATTTTATTATAATTTACAATTTTAAGCACATGGATGGAACTGCTACTGGGTCCTGCTGTTTTTTAGCCATCAAACGATATTTTAGTTTTTCCAGCGGTTTTAGAGATACAAAAAAAAATCATATTTATTTAAAACAACATGCATTTAAAATATAGACAGGGCCATTACCAGTGAGTAAAGTTTGAAACTTCTGGTGTCCAACAACGCCGAGAAGAGGCAGGGCTTTTGTGTGGGGAGAGCAAAGCTAGGCTAACATATACTACACCAAGCAGCGTTAGCTTTCCAGCTATGCCACGAAAACGGAGCAGGGAAAGTTGTAGAAAAAGCGCAACTTTTGTGAAGCTCCCATAATGAAATACATCAGATTAAGTGAAATGCAGATGTTAAAGTTGATTCAAATAACATTTGAAAACGACTTTGCTAACGCTCTCGGTTTTAGGTGAGTTAGCTTGCTATTCAAATTTGAGGACGACTTTCCAGAAGATTTTTGTTTTGACTCCCAGGCGCTCTACAGGTGGGAACACGAACAGCAACCGTGGATAACGCTACTGCGCATGGGCAAGAGTTGGGCTCGAATGCCTCCTTCAAGGGTTGTCGGGAAATACAGTTTAAAAGCGTTCGGGACCAAGTATGACAGTGAATGCTGCAGCTAGTAGAGACCACAGGCTATAAAATAAAAGGTGTACGGAATCAACGCAGTCTGGAAGAAGGTAAAGGCTTCTTCATGGCGGAAGAAAGGCAGAAAGTGCTGCCCCTGTCCCTGGCAGTCTTTACTGTGTTAGCAGCAAGTTCGTTAATCGTAGTGCTGTTGCTTCCTGGTGTTCCAGCACAGGCTTTCGGTGCTCTTGAAATATATATAACCACATATTATCCTGTCCCCGATTATAGTTTGTTATATTAACGTTCTTCAGTTGCGTGAACTGTGAGCTCAGGACGAAGAAATAACCAGGGATGCTACTGCTGGTAACTGGCACTGCCTCTTCATTTTTCCACGTATACGCATATGTGGTAGCAGCAGACTCTACCTTGAAATCAAACCAGCTATAGTGTGTGGGGTCAATATGCAAGTCAGTGTTTCAAAGGAGTCAGAGTTATTTACTGTTTGTCAAGATAATTCAGCCTTACAGTGGCTTTTCATTGCAGAAGTTCCCATATATATATATATATATATATATATATATATATATATATATATATATATATATATATATATATATATATATATATTAGATTTTCCATGTTTAGAGCTGCTACACTAAGGCGATTGGTCAAGTTAAAACTAATAATAATAACCTGCAGCTATTTTGATAATTGATTACTGCTTCAGTCTGTGCATACAGGCAAACATGCCGGTTTAAGTACTCAAATGTGTGAATAAACTGGTCTTTGCCCCTAATGTGAAAGCGATCAACAGATGTGTTGATTATTAGAGCAAATCTAATTAACAGAGCAACTAAATATAATATAAAACAAAATTGATTATTTGTTAGAAATTTCGGCTCGCTTAAGAATGTATGCTGAATGCATTGCAAGGCTGCATATCTATAATGTCTATTCACAATTACAGTCTCAAATGGATGCGCTGTTATTTTGCTTGACTATGGCTCTTTTCGGCAGGTGTTTATATAATGTCGGCTGTCACTGACACGTTTGAACATGTGAAAGCAGTTATTCAGTCAGTTCATAAAAACGCCACATCAAGAGACAAGATCAACTTCTACAACTCCTGGGCAGAGCACTATGAACAGGTGATATACAATACTTATACAATACTGTCCATTTACAGTGTTTGTCTGTATCACAGCCGATATGACTTTAAGTATAATACACAGCATTTACAGTGGGGGAAATAATGATTTGAGCCCCTGCTGAATTTCAAAGTTTGCTCATTTTTATGGTAGTTTCATTTTAATGGAGAGAAACAGGATATCAACCAAAAATTAAGAAAAAACACATTACATTAAAGTTATAAATGAATTTGCATGTCACTGAGTGCAATAAGTGTAACCGGGTGGTTAAAACCTAAAACTTAATTTCATAAAGGAGTTTTCCATCTGGGCTAAACACATTTTTCTCTTGGGATGTTGGGGTGCCAGTAAACATTTTTTTTTTTTTGTCACTTTCTTTAGACTGACATTAGTTGTTATTTTGTGGTTATAAGGTACAAATGTAAAAATGTACATTAGCTTCACTTTATATTGCAAACTTCTATCACAAGGTGGCAGCATTGCAAAGAGCAGTTATTACCCCTTCAAGCATGCATTGTGATTTGAAACTTCTTCGTAAAGTACTTGGTAAATATGGCTGTAATGTGTTGAAATATTCTTGTCAGTGCTTTAAAGAAGTCACGAACAATATCGAGTCATTTTTAGTCAGCAAGACCATTCCTGTCGCAAGGCAGAAGCAGCAGTCAGTGTTTGGCAAAGTGACTTTATCCTTTGTTTCCTTTATCTGGCTAAAAAATGTCTTTATTAAATTAAAAACATTAAAAATCTCCTTTTTTTTCCAAGAGAGGTTTGACTGTAGCAGCAGAAATTGCAACAAATATAACATCACAGTTCTGTCAAGATATTTTAACTGGGCAAAAAGGACTGGATTGATTATAATGTAGGTGCAAAAACCCAACTTGCAAAATTGGTAATTTATTTATTTTAAATATAACCCCTTCATAAATCCTGTTGACTAGAATCTATTTACCAATGTAAGCAAAGATATTAAACATAAGAAACAAAAAAAGAAACATCAGAAATCTCTTTTTGTCATCTGCTTTTTCACTTCTACACTATGATGGATGGATGGGTATGTCACTGTTATGCAATCACAATTAGATGCCCATTTTTTGTGGCAAGCTGTAAGCATTAATTTGAAGGCAGTGTAACCCAGGCAGCTTCTTAAAATCAGCTGTTGTGTCACATACAACCAAGTGGAGGGTTAGGTTTAACACTAAAAACTAGCATTATAGCTGACAACACATTTAGAAGTTAAATTGACACCGGGAGTACAACATTTGAAAATGACCCTACGAGGTTTTGGTGAGTCTCTCTGCCAGCTCTCAGGCCTCCTCATTTAATTACTTTCTTCATTTCTGTGTCAGACAAAAATGAAATTCTGAATTGTTTTAACAAATGTTTGTCATTTCTTCCATATTTAGCACAGTATCTGATGGTAAGCCTCTCACAATTCTACTAGTACCAACCTGGTATTAATACTTTTTCCTTTAAACCTGTCATGGTGGAAGAGGTTTGTAATTTGACATTAAAAAGTTGTCATTTAGGTGTTCACTGGCAAACTCAAGATGGGCCTACATGTGCCTTCTTGAGCATTAAAAAATGAGACTGTTCATTTCTTTTTCAGTGAGCAAACTTACAAATTCAGCAGGGGATCAAATAATTATTTCCCCCACTGCATTTTTTTTTTAACTATTTATCTTGTAGTTTAAATGCTTAAATGTTATCTTTACTTTTCTAATCCTAGGCATCAGTGTATTTGTCACTCTGCTGTATTGTATTACCTTTACGGTGTAATTTTTCAAAATACATGAAGTTCTTCTTTATCTTTGTACTGTAAATAAAATATGCCTTCTATATTATCAATATAAGGCTAAATGTGAAGTACAAATTTAAAATTCTGTATCTGATGGAACTATGAGATGTGTTTTATACACAGATAATAACTGTGTTTGGATACCTATTCATGTTTACCTCGTGTAATGGTCACTGTTTTTTCCCAACATGTTTTCGAGTAGGATGTGGCCGTTTTGGACTACCGTGCTCCAAGTCTGGCAGCACACTGCATCTCTTCCCATTTCAGTGGAGAGCGTGAAGCTGCCGCCGTGTTGGATGTGGCCTGTGGTACAGGACTGGTGGCCAAACAGGTAAAAGAGAAAGAACAGATTGCCTCAGTGAGTAACTGCATATATGAAGTCCTGATGAAGTGATTTGTAATTTATAATTTGACATTTTTTGAAAATACTGTTGACATTTGTCTGTTTCAGTTTTCAGTAAATGTCTAGAAATATCTTATGATGCAGTGACCTTTCCTTTCTTGATCCTGCAACTCAGTAACCACGTGTCTGATAACCTAAATGTGTCGCTGTTACACAGTTGAAGAAACTTGGATTTGGAAACTTTGTGGGGATAGATGGAAGCAAAGGTATGCTGGAGTTAGCCAGGCAGAGCGGGTTGTACCAGGATTTGAAGCAGGTCATGCTGGGAGAGGAGCCACTGCCTATCCAGTGGGGTAATTAAATCTTTAATAATTTGCCCAGGTCATTAATCACTGTGTGATTTAGCTTTCAGTCCTCAGGTAAGATGTTTTAATCTGTATTTATGTGTATTTATTCGTCAGAGCTATCTCTAAATTAGTTGCATTTCAGTCGCTGTTTATTGTGTGGTTGTTATCCAACTCTTTCATCTGTAATGAACTCTATAATCATAATTTTAAAAAATTCTCATTATTGTCATATGATATTATGAATCTTACCTTTTCTGACTTCTCTTTGTCACTGTCAGTATGACTTTAACCACCAGAGACTCTCTGTCATCATATGAGGACATTACATTTTGGTTTTTCTGCACCTTGTACTTCATTCTGCCCAATAAAGTGCTTTATATGTTGATAAATAATAACTTTATTGTGTTGTAAAATATTGTCATTGTCCCCATATACAATAAGGACATACCTTCCTTTTTTTTTTTAATCAAAAAGTTACTTTCTGTTAAAAGATTATGCTTAGCTTTTATACCTTTTGGGTCCAACTAATCCCACCCCATCCACAGGGGAGCCACAAGGCAATGTACTCCTAGTCCTGGTCCCAAGCTGGGAGCAGGCATGTTTGGAGGAGGGTTGGTGAGGCAGTAGTGGATGCTAGCGATGGTGTGAGATGGAGGAAGATGACTTACTTTAGTGTATACATTTAAAAAACTAAATAACACAAAAGCTATTATCAATTCTCTGCTTATACTTTGAAAAAACTCTTGAAGTATTATTATTTCTTTGTATCATTACTATTATTATCTGTATCAGTAGCAGAAGCCACTAATTTTCCTTTTTTCCTTCTCGCAGCAGATTTGTTTGATGTGGTCGTGATCGTCGGAGCGCTGAGTGACAGTCATGCCCCTGTTGCTGTGGTCAGAGATCTGTGCAAGTCCGCCAAACCAGGTGAGAATATGTTATTTTGGTTCAGTGCTGTCTCACCTTATTATCGCCTCACTTCACTGAAGAAGAGCTCTCACCACTGAAAACCCACTGCACTGTCGCCTCTTTCCACCAGGTGGCTACATTTGCATGACAACCAGAAGTAACCAGGACAATCAGGAGTACAAAGGCCGCCTTGACGCCGAGCTCAAGCAGATGGAGAAAGAGGGTCTCTGGACTTGTGTAGAGGTCACAGAGGTGGAAGATTGGGAGAGAGCTGTGACAGAGCACGAGGATGGCTACATATCTGGTGCTGTGTATCTCTACAAGAAACTATAATTGTAAAAGTGTATGGTGATTTCAAAACACACCAGCAACATTTTTACAGATGATACAAATACTGAACAAAATTGTTATAAATTTGGAAAAAGAAGGCTTGTTTTTACATTCTCAAGAGCCAGCTTATGGAAAAGCTACAGTCACACAAATGAGTCGCTTGTGGATGTGCAACAAAATCCTTATTAAAAATAATGACAATCTTTTAATAAATGATGTAACTTTTGTCTGTTAGCTGTGTCTCTTGTGCATTAATAACTCACATGGATTAATCAGTGGGTTAATGAGGGTACATGTTCTAATTCAGCACAGTGATTCAGTTAGTTTAGTCCATACATGTTTGAAGAATGACAATTTTTAAAAGTTTGCCTCTGTATGCCACCACAGTGGACCTTAAGTCAAGCAACCACGATGAAGGGTAGACTTTCAGCTTTAATTCAAGGGATTACATTAACTGTAATTGCATTTCTATAGACGGCTTCAAAAAAGCAGGAGAGATGAAGAAAAAGAGAAAAGGTGGCAGTGTAGGCAAGCTGGAGCCCTAACACATGTTGGGAAAGTTTTTTTTTTTTTTTTAAAAGCCTGTCATGTCTGGTAGATCTTGCAAGCAGAACTGTGATCTGAATGTGTTGTTGTGCCAAACATATTTGCTATTTCAAGATGAGCTCTATAGGTTCTCAATAGGCTCTTCTTGTTGATGTTTTAACCCTTTATTTAATTTATCTGAGTTATTTTTAACATACAATGTAACAGCCAGAGCTGACAGGCTGAAGAAAAGGAAAATAAAGAAAAGAAAAAGGGAGAGAGAAAGAGAGCAAAAAAAGGAGAATAGAAAGAAAAAAAAAAAAAAAAGGGGAAAGAGCACAAGTCTATTAATCAGATAGTTCATCACTTTAACATTAAAAAATACTATCAATACTTGCAAAAATAAATTTGTGTGTGAAAAACAAAACTAACAAAGCATGTTACATACACCAACAATTTTGTTGAGTTGTGATTGAGTGGGTGTTTGTGTCTGTGTCATGTTTGTGTCTGTGTCATGGAACGTACTTACCAATGAGGGCAAAACGCTGCAGCTCCACCCATCAGAAGCCAGAGGCAGGTAGGGAAAGCCCCCGGAAACCCAGGCCACCAGCAGCCCACCAAGAGCCAGGAAGACCCATGGCTACTCAGTCCAAAGACAACCACACACCCACCCCAGCAGACGGGAGAGGGTGGTCTCAGACGGAGCCCCCCCAGTCGAGGAGCAAGGGCTCCAGGGAACCCAAGGCGATGAGAAGCCAGTCCCCCCCCAGCGGCCAGCCCCCTGCACTGGCCAGCGGCAGGGCCCCCGGGCCCACGGCACCCAAGGACCGCCCGACCCTCCACAGAGCCCCCCCCCCACGCCAAAGAAGCCAACGCAGCCCCGCACTGCACCCCCAAGGGGGGCAGGCCAGCACCTACGCCAGAACGTCCAGCCCCACCCAGGAGCCCTGAGGCACCCCCACCCCAGGGGGCAGGGGGGAGGAGGTACCCAGCAAGGAGCGGCCAGGAGGCAAGGCACAAGGCCCAGACCCAGGTCCAGCCATACATACAAACACACCCACACACCCGTGTACACATTTATGCACAGATACTCATACATGCCCATACATACTTACCCACACACAGATATGCCATACATACACATTCACTCACCCACCCATACTCACAGAGACGGTGACAAATACACAAAGACACACATTCATCCATAGCTACCCACCCTCTGAAGACGGGGCAAGTGGAAACCACCCCAGGGCCAACAGCGACCCCAGGACAACACCAGCCCGGTCCCCAAGGAACCACCCGACCCCTACCCTGGGCGAGGTGTAAGAAATCGGGGTGTGAGATGACCCATCCACCCCTCCTCCTCCCCAACTTGTAAGTGTATGTGTTAATGTTTGTGAGTGAATGAGGTGTATAGGGAGAAATGAATCCTCTCAGGATATTGTGACTTAAGGTACACTGAAGCACTGAAGCCACAACTTCTACATCACAATCATAATTAATATGGAGAATAACCCACGAGCACCATTTCATCCCGCAATACTCCTAACTGGCCCGCAGCAGCCTCTAATATAACCATACAAGTGTTACAATGCTGATAAAACTGAAGGCTACAGGCAATGATACAAATGTAAGACTACCTGGAACCATCATAAAGAAGCTTTATTGGTTTCCCACAATAAATGATCCACATCCTGAGCCTGTTAGAGACCAATAACTTGCTCCAACACAAAAAAAAAAAAAAAAGTTAAATTTGCAGATAAGAGCAATGTTGATCATAAATAAGAAAATTCTTATGATTCTATTTGCATGATGTGTACAAATTTTTTTGTTTTGTTTTTCTTATGATCTGTTAAATCAAGTCTTTACAAGCTTCCTACATACCAGAAAAAGAGGACTGGTTACCACCTCTGTGTGAGGATTAATGCCTGTTTTAATGATATAATCCTGGAAAGTGAAGCAGTGGACAGTGTCTCCTCTTTCAGGTTTCAGGTTTCCATTATGGGCTGTTGAGAGGTATGAGGCTTTCTATTGTAGTGTTGATAGTAAGTCCCAGTGTTGCTCTTTATGCTGGATGCGTGAATGTTTGTTTGCCTTGACAATGTCAAGGCTGTGCGATCGCTTGTTGTCAAGTGCAGCATTAGGCAAACTTGAATTAAGGTTAGTTTTAAAGATGTAAATGATTTCTGATTTGTTTTCATTCACAACCTGTTACTGTCCTCAGAAAGCTGCACAATGTCTGCAAACCTGGTCAAATCCAGTTTACCCATAATTATTTTTAATACTTTTTATGTATATATTACTACAGAGAAAAATCTGAAACACAAAATATGATATCTCTGGATTGTTGCTCCTCTCTTAATCTTGTTCCCTACTAATTATTGCAGAAAAGGTTACAAGGTTACATTCTTCCCCCTCAAAAAACAGCTTCTCTTTTCCATTACGTGGCTACATTAGCATGCAGAGATCACCATGGTAGTCTGCAGTGCAAAACATTTTGAAGTGTGAACTGGAGCAGAGGAGGAAGAATAGCTCTGGCGCTATCTCTGGTGGAGCAAGAGGATGAATGCTTATCTGGTGTTGTGTGTCTCTACAAGAAATGCTTGTATAGTACAATGTAGATTTCACCAGACCTGCAAATTCAGTTCAGTTCAATTCAATTTATATAGTGCCAATTCACAACAACAGTCATCTCAAGGCACTGTAGACTTGTAAGGTCTATAGTGGTGTATAAACCAAACTGTGTATGAAGAGATTAATCTCAATGCCTGTTTTGGTTCTTCTTTTTTTTTCTTTCTTTCTTCATGTGCAAGGACAAGTGACGTGAGTTATTATGGTCCGTCTCAAGTTATCTGCTACACTTGATGTAACCTAACTGTGACCATGAGCACCACAACCACTGTGCACCAGTCTAACACAGAGCTTAAATTCACCACAGTACAGCAAACTAACCTGTTTATCCTGCAATAAACTGTGGAGTATTTTCATGCAGACTTTTAAGTTAGTATAGTTAGTATACCTCAGTTTGTTTTGCAGAACACCTCCCAATATGAAAACAGATAACTTTACATCTACAGATCCAATATCTGATGTAGAAAATGTAAGTTGTACATGTAAGCTTTACATTTCCAGCTTATCAAATATCACTGAGCCGTCCTTATCTTTACCTGCCCTGCTCTTCTTACATCTTTCTCCATCTCTGAGTGAAGTTATCACTCATTCTGGGAAATCCAGCAGCTGTACCTTCAGCTAGCAGTCACACAGTGTGCCAAACGCTGTTAGAAATGTTGTATTTGAAATTACCTGCTACAACACTTCTTCCCTTTCTGGTTGCTCCGTAGCGCTGGCTAGATGTTGAAGTGCCGCGGCCACAACTTAGGAGATCTGCACCAAAAATGCAGTTTTGATTCCCGCTTTAACTCCTGAGTATAGCACGATAATTGATACATAAATAATATGGTTTTGGCTCTTTATTGTCTTTGTATCCAACAAGCCCCAGTGATGGATACACCCACAGGATTGGCTTTTATGTGTTATTGTTCCCTCTATTTAGGCTCAGATTGGTGCAGTGAAGTGAAGTGAAAATTTCCCTCAGTCTGGGTCTCTGGTTGATTGATACGTTAGAGTGAAAGCTTGCTTTGAGGATTTAGACAGCACGATTCAGGGGTGTTAAACTAACATATTCATTGTCCTGTAATCAGATTTCTGTAATGCAAAATTAGTAATTTGATCTATTATTCAATTATTTACTAACAGAGACTTAGAAGAGAGAGACCTAATGTTTAAAATCTGCAGTTAATTCATTCATTCTTTAGTGCATTTGAGGTTGTTATATTATTCTGTAAGTTTTTACACCTAAATAGTTTTTTAAAGATTTTTTTCTTAGTTAAATAAATTCAGCCAAATTTCTTGAAATGAGACCTGCTCCATCCAAAGTGGGATGGTTGCATCTCTCCTAGCATGTGTACATTTTCCAATTATCTATAAAACCCACATGGTTTTCTGGATACCACCTGGACAGCCAGGGGTTCAAGGATGATATGTGGCTAATAATGTCACCGCTGGTCCCTGAGTTTTGTTATTTCCCAGTTTGTTTTGATGCTCTTGTTCCCTTTGTCCCTGTCTCCCCTGCATCCATGGTCTTGTCTGTTTGTCATTTTGTCTTGACCCTGTTTTCATAGAGTTTTATTCCTAGTGTTGTGACTAGTCTGCGTCTCTGTCCCGTGTCTGTGTGCCAGTCCCCTGTCTAGTCTGCGTGTACCTTGTTTAGTCACTTCCTGTTTTATTTTGCCAGTCTTGTGTTCCCTGTGCTTTGTGCTAAGTTTTGCTTCCACTGTGTTATTAGTTTCATTTGCTTCACCTGCTGTTTCCTCTTGCCCTGATTACCTATTGTGTATTTAAGCCCTCAGTTTTCATCTGGCCTTTGTCGCATTGTCATCGTTGCTCCCAATTCTGTGTGTCTCCCTGTTCCGCCTCTGTTTAGTTCTCGCTCCCGTCCAGTCCCGGTGCAGGTTCATTTTTGTCTTTTGTTTCGTCATCCAAATAAACCACTTTAAGTTCACCCTCTGCCTGAGTCCTTCATTTTGGGTCTAACCCCTCCAGCCACACAGCCCGCCATGACTGCTAGGTAGAAAGCAAAGGGATTCGTCACTCTCACACGTCACACAGCTTATGAACAGAGTTGCCAACAAACCTCCAAAGCTACAAACAGGCTACATTTGTTACAAGTGCACTTAAAGAAGCAGAGGAATAACTAAATGTATGAAAAACAGAGCAGTAACCTGTTGCAGAACCCAAATGTGTTAGTCACTGTGCTTCAAAACATTGTTTAAATCCACAGGCCCATATTTTATATGGATTAATGTGTACATTAGGTGTAATCTTAGGGAAACCTTTTATACGCAGTGCAACATGATAGATGCAGATTTATATTTAAGGGATTCTTGCCAGAATAAAAACAAAAAAAAAAGCAAAACAGCTTTGTTGAACCCTTTGGATGAGTGTTCATAAAAGCAGGGTTACATTTTTCAATAATATTGTGTTTTGCTGGCAAAGAATAGCATCCGTTCTTAAGTTTTCCTCTTTTTGTTGTTTTCTTTAATGGTTTAATTTTTGTACTGCTATTCATTCATTTTTACACTTTCGCCCTTTGTTAAAGGTGTAGTCACGCAGTCATTTAAGCTCATAACAATGCTTTCATTGACATGAAGATGTTCTATTTTCCACTTTGGAGAATTCACAGCATAATGTTATGGCTGCGTCATGAAAACAACATAGATGTTCCACAAGCAGGATTTACTGAAACTAAACGCTGAATCCTCTACAAATGCACAATGCTTCCTCCTTTAACACTGCACACTATCCTGTAATGACACTTTCTGTCAAACCAGTTTGTCCTGTGGAGGAACAGGCTGAGAGTCCAGGGGGATTCTGAAAGGCTATTTTCAGCTCATGGCTGAAACTCACAGTCATTTATTGAACAGCAAATTATAAATACCAGTCAGTCAGTCATCTGACCAAATAATAGCAAAGTGCAATGACATTTCACTGCTGTGTCAAAGAGCATAATCATTACAATAACAAAATAACAAAAGACAATAATAATCTCACCAAATGAGCACATTCAAAAATGTAAAGATATAATCAGATATCAGAGTCAGGGTGATAGAAGCTACAAGCCCATTCTGAACAGAGGTAAATACCAAAAAAGATAGCTGATAGCATTATCATTTCACATTTACATCAGTGTTTAAATAACAATGTTAACTTCTTAAGAGATAATTATCAATCTTCACACATGACACAATAAAGCCGTAATTCTCCTTCATGTTGATCTCGTCCTTCAAAAAGAAAGCATGCTTGAAGCATAGTTAAATCCAAACAGAATCACTCTTGTGTGTAAACATAAGTAAATGTAATTACATATATGTGGCCATATTAAATGTATGTTTTTGCTGGATTTAGGGATACATCGTCACTGTCACTATCAAGTGATAAGATCTCTTCCATTTCTGCTTTTTTGAGCTGAGACTTTGTAGATGGTGCATCGCTGTGTTTAGATCTTGTAGATTCTGCTCTTTTCATCTGTGACTTTGTGGAAGGAGCCCATGATCTCTCTGAGTCCTGTTTCAAGCCCTGGTCAGACACAGCCTCCCAGGATGGAGGGCTTGTGTACTGCTGAGGCTTTGCAGTCATTCCCTCATAGCTTTGAAGCCTGGGGTAGTCCATGCCAACAGGTAGCGTCTCTGCTAATGACATCTGGTTGCGATGCAAACCTTTATAGCTAGATGCATTGGAGGAGCGGACCACCTGGTAACGAACAGAGGGGCTCTTTTCAGTTTCATGGATTTTGCTGGGGCGTGAAGAACTGATGAACAAACCGCCTCCCAGAACAAGCAGAATGGATGCTCCCCAGCCGATGTAGAGACAGGCCCCGATCTCCATCTTCTGAGCATTTATAGAGGTGCTGTAGAACTCCTTCACTAAAGCCCCAGCCACCCATGATGTAGGAATCAAACAGAACAGACCCCCGGCTATCAATGTTGCCCCTGCCACTACAGCCACTTTAACCTTGACCACGCCTCCCTTTTCATCCAAAAAGTGGGTGCACTTTCCACCAACAAAGGCCAAAATGAGGCCTATTCCACCGACAATGATTGAAATGACAGTAAGAGTCCTGGCAGCCTGCAGGTCACTGCCAAGAGCAAGGAGGGAGTCGTAAGGTTTACACTGCATGTTGCCTGTGCTTTGGACCACACAGCTCATCCAAATGCCCTCCCAGACAATCTGGGCAACGATGATGGAGCTCCCCACAAAGGCTGACACCCTCCACATGGGCAGTAGGCAGCTGGCGATGACCCCTGTCCAACCTAGGAGGCACAGAGCGCTGGCCAACATTTGAATCCCCAATGAAGCCATAGTGTGAGACTGGAGAAAAGATTTCTGATGATATTAGAAAAAGCCTTACAGACCTTTAAAAGGTGCCTTGCTGCTTTTCTTGATTTTCCGAGTTTCTTTAGTATTCACTCCGTGTTTCTCTGGTTGCTCTTCTCGTCTCTTGTATCTTTCTGTGAGCTTTTCTTTGTCAGTCCTTGTCAACATGTGTTGGCATTGTGATACAGCTCCATTTTTGTTTGTATTTTTTCTTGCTACAGTTGCAGCGTTGTAAAGTATCTATCTTAGGAATGCAAAACCCAGTATATTTCAGTTGTCGTCTTTCCTCCAGGTGCATCTCACTTAAGCCTCACTTCATTTGTTTACAGCATATCTGTCCCTCCCCTTTTGCATCTTTAAATACACTCCTTCCTCTGACTTTTTGTCTCTTCCTTCTTTAGTTCCCTACTTAAGAGTGTTCTTTTTTTGTCACCTGAGTGGCAACCTATGTGCTACTGGACGAGTGTAGAAGTGCCACACCCATGCTATGGAGAAAATAAATAAAAGTTGGCAAATAGGCAGAGACACAGAGAGAGAGAGAGAGAGAGAGAGAGAGAGAGAGAGAGAGAGAGAGAGAGAGAGAGAGAGAGAGAGAGAGAGAAAATGAATTGGGAGTGACATCATCTATTCCCTCCCTCATTATCTTTACCCCATGAGAACATTTTGTAAACAACAGCTCTCAATAAGACAGAATGAACAGAAAGCCGGTGGGCATAAACCAAGAGTCTATCAGTGGTCTGTCCTGATGTTATTCTGTCATAGACAATCCTGCATTTGATTAACAGGCAATGTATATACGTGCATCTACTGTATTTGAATGATGTGCTCATACAGAATGAAACAGGAGGGTGGAACACAGTCTCCTGAGAATAGACAAGTTTCACTCTACCAACCCGTACTGTGCAGAAAAACCTGTTTGAAATATGCAAAAACACCCGTACCACTCCCAAGCACACACACTGATGTAAACATGTGGCACCAAACAAAGCCTTTCACTCAGGCTCAGAATAATCTGTAATTTCTTCTGTTCCTGTAAAGGTAAAACTTTACAGAGATAAAAATCAAAAATGGCAAAAATGGCATACAACTTTGTGAATAAAACTGATGCAAAACAGTATTTAATTTGATATCCTTATTTAGTAAGAAATATTTTGTGTAGTTGAGCTCATTTGTAATAAACTGCCAATGCAAATCACTTGCTTCTCTCATGTGTCCTCAAACAGAAACTGTGCACTGGTTTTAATGATGAAGATTATTCATGACAACACATTTTAACATGCTTTGAGTCAAAATAGCTCACCTCTGTATTGACTGCCTGACACAATAGATGCGTTAAAAGAAGTGACACACTGCTTGAACACACTTCAAACATGACTGGTTGTCAAGTCTGACGTGTGTGTTCACTAAAAAAATCATACGCATTAGTTTGTGTTTTTAAAACAGCTGTTATCATTTGCTTTACAAATGCAACATTATTTGTTGTATAACAAATAATGTTATACAACATATAATATAATGTTGTCTTTAATAAAAAAACATTTTTTAATCTTCTTAAAATGTACAGAACTAAATACAAATAAAAAGTACCACATCAATGTTAGCATTCAGTCTTTTGTTTGTTGTCTAGTCTCTTTGAGAGGAAAGAAATGTAGCAGAACCTGTTTGACGATCGTTTCATGGACTCTCGGAAAACCAGATCTGCTATTTCTTTACCATTTGTCATTAGTGTTGCACTTCTTCCAATATCACAAGATGGAAAAAAAAAACACATAATCTTAATTCTCAGATTTTAATGGCATATAATCGTATGTAAAACAAAAATATCAATTAAGTAAAATATGACATAAGTAACATTCAGACAGTGAATCCAAATCAATCACATAGCCATCAATGATCATCTAGCTCAACAGAGAAAGAGCAGGCCTAGATGTAAAAGAGTGGCAACACAGGCACATTTGACAGCAGTTTTGGATTTCACACGTACTCAAAAGAAAGTCTATGTAAGTATGCTATACAGATATAATAAAGTAACATAATAAAAAAAATACAGAAAAAAGGTGTGGTAGAAAACAGCAACGAGGGATATATTCACAAATAGACTGAAAACACTGCATGTGTGTGTTCCCACAGCATGTTTTGAAGACAAAAAGGAAAACTTCAGTTACACAGACATCGTCTAATCATTCCTGCTTATTTTCAGATGTTGTTATTCTGGACTCTACTCTGGACTCAATAAAAGGACAAAACATTTTTGTTTTCGACAGAAGGCTGGATATCTAAACGTATTCTTTATGAGAATCCACAGAGCGAGCCTTGGAATACCTAACGTCATAATTCTTCTCGTCGTTCGACGGACAGGAACTGCAGAGAAGGCCTCCTCCCAGTAACAGCAGCGCTGCTGCACCCCAGCCGATGTAGAGTGACGCTCCCAGCTCCCGCTTCTGAGCGGTGGTCAGGACAGGGTTGTAGAAATCACGAATGATGGTGTTGGTGGTCCAGCAGACTGGTATGAGCACTGCGAGACCCGCGATGATGAAGACAACTCCAGCAGCTATAGATATTCTGCTCTTTTGCCTTTCATCTGACACAAAATTTGTGCACTTGGCCCCGACCACAGCAAGCAGAATCCCGAAGACTCCGATGATGATGGCGATGACGATGAGCGCTCTGGCAGCCTGCAGATCTTGAGGTAATTCTAGCAGAGAATCGTAGACTTTACACTGCATCTGGCCTGTACTCTGGATCACACAGTTCATCCACAGACCCTCCCAGATGATCTGAGCTGTGACGATGTTGGCGCCAATGAAAGCCGTGACTTTCCATACTGGGAGAGCGCAGATGATGATAGTCCCCAGAAAGCCGATGATGGCCAAAGACAAACCCAGAAGCTGCCTACAACCAGCCACCATGATGAAGCTCTGTTGATCTCTTCAATGAGGAAAGATGTCTGAGAGAGAGAAATTCAGCAGGTAGCTGTTTTTATTGTCCTGACAGGGAAGATGTTGGCTGTGACTTTCTCACTCACTGGTTATATTGTTGAGATGACAGAGGAGGAGTTTTTCTTGTATCTGAGGTGAAACAGGTTTGTGAAGAAATGCCACCCAGCTGGTTTTCATCAGAAACACCTGTAGAGAGGACATCCACGTATCAGACATACATACGAAGGTTGACAAAATGACATAAATCACAAAAACAAGGCACACTGGAATACTGATCGTCATCAACACCATATTTTAAGCTCTATAAAATTAAAAAGGAACATTTTGAACCGTCATTTTCATCAGGATGATATTTGCTTGGATGATACTGAGTACACATACTGGGACATACCAAATGACCAATGCTGAAAAAATGCCACTGTATTATGACAATCTTTGTTTCAGTATCAACTCTTTTTTTAATTCAAAACCTTTTGACCAAACACAAACTGAATAAACTCACAATGAAACAACTCAATAAGTTGTTTAAGTGTAGGTCCTAAGCAGCATATCCTGTACCACTGTGATATGTGAGATTCTTTCACCAAAGATTCAAATGTAGAAAGAAGAACTCATGACTTTCAAAGTGACCTCATTGCCAACCGATACTTGTTGCTCACAGATTAATGGTATGTAGGTGTTCGAAAGCGTGTGAAGTGATTTCCTACAAAGAAACTCTCTGTTCTCCTGGGTGAGTCAGTGAAATGGGAATGATACTGTGTTGCATTTTTTAACCTCAGCCATGTTTTATAAAATGCTTTAAAGCATATCTATAAATCACACACACACACACACACACACCCCAAAAATATAAAAATAGTCATGGAGTTGCCAAACCAGGTGCTGACCCTCTGAGGTTTGATGTCTTGCCCGTAAACACTTTGGAACATTTAAGCTTCAGCAACCCGGCCCTTGAAGCAAACCCAAAAGAAACAAATTGTCCTTTGACCCAGCGTTTTGGTTTATGATTTGTTTTTTGACTCATGTTTTCCTTTGAGCTTCTTTTGTTTCTGTTCATGGTTGTGTTTTGATTTCTAGTTTACCAGTGTTCTCCAGTGTTTAGTGTTCAGCCTGTGTCTTGGTTTCTCATTTCTTAGATTCTTGCCTTGTGTCTCATGGAAGGTCATGTTTTGGTTCCCTGGGTGCTTACCACCTCTTATGTCAAGTCTGCATTTTTGTCTTGTTTGTTTTTGACTTCCTGTTTTATTGTGATAGTCTTCTGGTCCCTGTATATTATGTTGTTTTGCTTCCCCTTGGTCATTAGTATAATTTGGTTCACCTGTGTTTGATGATGATGACGATGATACTTTATTGATCACACAATGGGGAAATTACAGTTAACAGAACACCCATCCAAGCAGACAAACAAACATGGGAAGACAGGTGAACTGTGGCCATGTTGCCCCTCTTTTGGAGATGCTGCCATTAAAAAGAGAGAGACAATAGTGCAAAACATACAGGGATGAGTGAGGAAAAAACAATCATCTCATACTTTGTATACATACACACATACACATACACAGTAAAAGTTTACAAAAACCTCTGCGATGGTGCAGAAACATATAGCATGGGAGCACTAGGTGGGTAGGTCAGGGATGGAAGTTAGCCAGCGGAGGCGCAGGGGGGCTACTGTGAGCTGACTCAAACTCCCCTCCTCAACTAACAGTTCTGATAAGATGTGGAGTTCATCAGCAGCTAGGTCAAGGTCAAACACAGGTCAGAAGAAGACAGGACGGGGGGGTGTAGAGCATCTGTTTACGAAACATCCCGGAGAAGAATGAAATAAGTGGCAGTCCAACGCCGCCAGGGAGCCAAATTTCTGATTCTACGACTTGTTTTGGGTACAGACTGTACTGATTAATTTGTCGACAGTCTTTAGTCTTTCCGGCACCTCTCTGTGGCGAAAAAAATTTCAATTCATCCAAATCTTCTTGGTTCATTCCTTCGCCATGCAGAACAGATACGTCTCCAAGATCTAATCCCACCGAATCATCGCCAGAAATACTTTCCAGCTGTTTCTTCTTCCCTCTCAGCCCTCTTGTATTTAAGTTCTATGTTTCCTCTGCTTGTGTTTGGTCATGGTGGTGTGTCGTGTGCCCATGTCTTGCTTCCAAGAGGATTTTGGTTTTCTTATTTTGTACTTTTACAATTACTACGGAGTCCTGCATTTGGGTCCAAATCTGCCCATTCATGCCACCTGTTATGACACAAATCCTCCACAGCACCAAAAATTTAATTTTTCCCATTTTAAGTTATATCAAAAATGCATTATCTAAGCAGTTTAAAAAAGTGGATGACTGAATATACTGTTTTCATTTAAATTTTTTGTTGTTAAAGATACAGGTGCTGGTCATAAAATTAGAATTTCATGAAAAACTTTACTTTCAGTAATTCCATTCAAAAACTGAAACTTGTACATTATATTCATTCATTACACACAGACTGATCGATTTCAAATTATAACTGACAACTAATGAAAACCCCAAATTCAGTATCTTAGAAAATTAGAATATTGTGAAAAGGTTCAATATTGAAGACACCTGGTGCCACACTCTAATCAGCTCATGAACTCAAAACACCTGCAAAGGCCTTTAAATGGTCTCTCAGTCTACTTCTGTAGGCTACACAATCATGGGGAAGACTGCTGACTTGACAGTTGTCCAAAAGATGACCTTTGACACCTTGCACAAGGAGGCCAAGATGCAAAAGGTCATTGCTAAAGAGGCTGGCTGTTCACAGAGCTCTGTGTCCAAGCACATTAATAGAGAAGCAAAGGGAAGGATAAGATGTGATAGACAAAGGTGTATAAGCAATAGGGATAACTGCACCCTGGAGAGGACAGTGAAACAAAACCCATTCAAAAATTTTGGGGAGATTCACAAAGAGTGGACTGCAGCTGGCACAGACGTGTGCAAGACACGGGTTTCAGCTGTCGCAGTCCTTGTGTCAAGCCACTCTTGAACAAGAGACGATGTCAGAAGCGTCTCGCCTGCGCTAAAGACAAGCCAAGACAAGCCAATTTTATTTATAAAGTACTTTACAAACAGCAAGCGCTGACCAATGTGCTGAACAATGAAAACAGGACAGAACAGTACACAAGAAGTGTATATAAAAAGTAACAAACAAGATAAAAGCAATAATAAAGTACATAACTTACCATAAGTCAAATAATAAAATAGTATAAAATAACCAGATAAAAATAAACAAGAAATAAATACACAATGACTAAAATCAACATCTCAAACCTGGTCAAAAGCCAGGTGAAATAAGTGGGTCTTAAGAGATTTAAAAGTGGCCAGCAAAGAGGCCTGTCTAATACACAATAGCAGCGAGTTCCACAGTTTAGGGGCTGCCACAGCAAAGGCTCTGTCCCCCCCTAAACTTCCGCTTAGTCCTCAGCACATCCAAAAGCAGTTTATCAGCTGATCTGAGCACGCAGGAAGGGGTATGTAGGTGCAATAACTCAGAGAGGTACAATAGAGCAAGGCCATTTAAAGACTTAAAAACAAATAAAAGAATTTTAAAATGAACTCTAAAATAAACAGGTAACCAGTGCAATGAGGATAAAACAGGGGTAATGTGCTCTCTCTCACATGTTCCAGTCAAAAGCCGTGCAGTGGCATTCTTGACCAGCTGAAGACGAGACAAGGAGAACTGGTTAACGCCAAAATACAAAGAGTTACAGTAAACCAGCCGGGTTGTGACAAAGGCATGGATTACTGCTTCAAAATTATCTTTTGACAAGATAGTTTTAATCTTGTCAAAAAAAACTGGATTTCACCACAGCAGTAATCTGACCCTCCAACTTAAGACTCTCATCCATCTTTACACTCAAATTTGTGACCTCAGGCTTTACATACAGGGATAAAGGACCCAGATCCACAGAGGTTGACCCCCTCAGTGACCCCAGGTCTGTAAGGCGACAAAAGGACTGGACTGCTGCTCAGTGCTCCAAAGTTATGTTCTCTGATCAAAGTAAATTTTGCATTTCCTTTGGAAATCAAGGTCCCAGAGTCTGGCGGAAGAGAGAAGAGGCACAGAATCCACGTTGGCTGAGGTCCAGTGTAAAGTTTCCACAGTCAGTGATGGTTTGGGGTGCCATGTCATCTGCTGGTGTTGATACACTGTGTTTTCTGAGGTCCAAGGTCAACGCAGCCATCTACCAGGAAGTTTTAGAGCACTTCATGCTTCCTGCTGCTGACCAACTTTATGGAGATGCAGATTTCATTTTCCAACAGGACTTGGCACCTGCACACAGTGCCAAAGCTGCCAGTACCTGCTTTAAGGACCATGGTATCCCTGTTCTTAATTGGCCAGCAAACTTGCCTGACCTTTAACCCCATAGAAAATCTTTGAGCTACTGTGAAGAGGAAGATGTGATACGCTAGACCCAACAATTCAAAAGGGCTGAAGGCCGCTATCAGAGCAACCTGGGCTCTCGTAACACCTGAGCAGTGCCACAGACCGATCGACTCCATGCCACGCCGCATTGCTGCAGTAATCCAGGCAAAAGGAGCCCCAACTAAGTACTGAGTGCTGTACATGCTCATACTTTTCATGTTGATACTTTTCAGTTGGCCAACATTTCTAAAAATCCTTTTTTTGTATTAGTCTTAAGTAATATTCTAATTTTCTGAGATACTGAATTTGAGGTTTTCATTAGTTGTCAGTTATAATCATCAAAATTAAAAGAAACATTTGAAATATATCAGTCTGTGTGTAATGAATGAATATAATATACAAGTTTCACTTTTTGAATGGAATTACTGAAATAAATCAACTTTTTCCCGATATGCTAATTTTATGACCAGCACCTGTATAGATAGTATTCAAAGAGTACAAATGGACTGAAGTCAAAGCCTGAAGTGTCAGACCAAAAGCTAAAGGTGAAGCTGTCCCAAATCAACAGTATTAATAATGACCAAAATCCATTTTATGTTTCTGTAATGGTTAATCACCAGAATGCCAAGTTCTTTAATTAACATTTAATTATTTAATGCTTAAATATAATTGTTATTCATAATTTTTCAAGTTTAGTTTTACACAAAAGTAAAACATTCTTCAATTTCCTTGCAGTTTATTTTTGTGCTTGAAAGTTTTACTTGATTATTTTCTGACTTTTCAGAAAAATGCACTTTGCTGGCTCCAATTTGTGTGTAAAAACATCAAATCAGTTCAGTGAATTATTTTTTTCTTTTAAACACAATTTAACAGGTTTCTAAAATATTTGTGTTTTCTTGTTTTTCTGACAGGGGGTCTAGTAATTTTATTAAGCACTGTAAATAGACAAGAAAATACTGGATCTTTAAACGTCACTCAGCAAACATTTAAAGATTATACAATATTCAATTTGGATGTAGTAGCTTTACATCATGAACTGGCAGAAACCTAGGCATAATTACAGAAAGCAGGATTAAAAGTTAAACTTTCTTTGGTGAATTAACAGAGAAAGGAGCTTCCAGGTGTGGTTTGGCAGGGGGGAAGGTGAGTGGTCCCCTCTTTGTAGCTGTTTCTAGCCTCTTTCCAAACAGACCTGCTTCAAAACTTCTCTCTCAAACAACCCCTTCCCCTCCTCAGCAGTGGGCATCTAAACATAGAGTCCAAATTCATAATAATACAAGTACAAAGAACTTCATGCAGCACAACAATCCAATATCAAATGAGGAAGCCTCCAACTTAAGTAGAACATTCATAATGAGCCCAAGTGCAGTCAGGAATGCAATTAGCAATGCCTTGCAGGTGTGATACCAAAGGAGCTGCAAGCCAGATGAGCTCCACCCCTGAAAGACACAAGCAAGTACACACACACACACACACACACACACACACACACACACACACACACACACACACACACACACACACACACACACACACACACACACACACACAGATAAAGAAGGGAGAGAGAGAGACAGGTGAGTAGGCCAACAAAACAACTTTTGTTGAAAGGTGATGGTGTGGACCTGTCCTGGGTGACAGTTAAGAAAAATTTTAGCACATTTAGAATTTGATGGCAGCAACACATCTAAAAAAAAAGCTAGGACAGAGCCATGTTTACCACTGTTTAGCATCCCTTCTTCTTTTAACAGCATTTAATAGCAGGACCAGCTGTTGGACTGAAGTCCAATTCTTGCCTAATTTAGGACCAGAGGTGGCAAAATTACAGACATTCTGTACTCAAGTAGAAGTACAGATACTTGTGTTAAAAATACTTTAGTAAAAGTTGAAGTACTGAATCAACTTCTTTATTCAAGTAAAAGTGAAAAAGTACAGGCTCTAAAATGTACTCAAAGTAAGGAAGTAAAAGTAGCTCTTTTGTGCATAGCTAACTGAACCTTGCGGTATGTTAATGTAATAATAAAACAATATTATTACACAAGAATACAAACTTTATTTTAATCTAAATTCTAATTCTAATGAATGCTCTTTACTTGAACACTGTTTATGAGCAGAGAAAAATAAAGAGATTTTCTTTTTTTTTTAAAAAGCTCTATTTGATGTTACCTGCATTATAGAGGGTAATTCTGCCTCATCACCTAAACAGGAAAAACAGTCAGGGGTTACGGGGAAACCTTAAGATCAGATGTAGTGACTCAGCATGGGGAAAAGTGTCCCAGCTCACAATTATTTCTATTGTGAGCTCCAGTTTATTTTCTTTGTGTCAGGCTGGGATCAGCTGCTGCTGCTCTGAGGTTTACTGCTCGGTGTGGAATTATACGACTAAATTCAATAAGATGTAAACCAGTATTTCATGAGCTATCTTGGCTGATTTCAACTCGCTATACTGACAGTATACTGTTTATACCGTCTTTATACTGAAAGCATTAAAGTTGGAACAAAGGTTGAATTCAATGAATGAATCTAAGCATCATCCATGTAAATTCAAACTAATCTCTGCTACACTTGATGTAACCTAACAATGAGCATCAACACCACAGCCATGTGCACCAGTCCAGCAAAGAGCTTTACTGTATATTCACCACATTACAGCAAACTAACCTGTTAATCCTGCACTAAACTGCAGTATTTTGAATAATGCAAAGATAGTCTACCTCAGTTTGTTTTGCACATTGGTGACAAAAGTACTGACATTCTGTACTTAAATGGAAGTACAAGTACTTGTGTTATAAACTATCTGGTAAAAGTTGAAGTACTGGTTCAACTTCTTTACCTAAGTAAAGGTAAAAATTACATGCTCTAAAATGTACTCAAAGTAAGAAAAGTAAAAGTAGCTCTTTGGAGGAAGTTTCTACCTGCTATTTTTCTGTAAAGCTAACTGAACCTCATTATATATTATTGTAACAATATAAAATAATACACGAGAATACAAACATTATTCCAATTTTAATTCTAATGAATGCACTCAGCTTGAATCTGTTATGTAGGACACAAACTGTGAAAAGGAATGTAAAAACAGCTCTATTCTCTGTATCCTACATAGTAGAGGGTGACTGCCTCGACACCTAAACACAAAAATGAGGATACTCAGGGGTTACAGTGGGATTCAGAAGGTGGAGGAACCCTAAGATCAGCTGTAGTGGCTCTCCATGAGGAGAAGCATCACAACTTTCTACTGTGAGCTCCAGTAAATGATGTTGGTGTGCAGGCTGTGATCAGCTGACCTGCTGCTGCTCTTTCTTCCTGTCCTGTCGTCTCTCTCACATTTTTCACCAGCTTTGAGTGAACTTCTCTCTCATTCATTTCTCTCACTGGAAGTACAGCAGCTGGATCTTTAGCCAGCAGACTGTGTGACAAACTGCAGACACTTTGTGTGTCTGCTGATATTTGATGAGCATTTAGAAACGTTGCATTTGAAATTACCTGCAATATGTTACTCCCTTTATTTTTGCTCCCCCTCAGTAGCGCTATCTAAGATGCTGAAGTACCGTGACTACAACTTAAAGACATCTGCACTCTGTCCGGCCCACTGTAACCCCTGATTATAGCACTATAAATGATAGATAAATTATATGGTTTTAACTCTTTCATCTCTTTGTATGTGACAAACCCTGGGGACAGATATGACTGTCTCTTAATGTGTTATTGTTCCTCCATTCAGTCTCAGATCGGTTTAATGTTTGAAGGCGCAGCGACAAGAAATAAAATCTTCCCTCAGATTTTAAAATTAAAGTAATGAATCTGTTTTGAAAATGAAAGAAGTAGAAAGTACAGATATTTGTGTAAAAATACAGGGATTAAAAGTAAAAAATTGTCATATTCAAGTAAAGTACAGACACCTGAAAAATCTACTTAAGTAATGAAGTATTTGTACTTTGTTACTTCCCACCTCTGTATAAGACCATAGCTACTGAGCAGTCCTGGGTCTTCTTTGTCATATTGTTTCTTTCATGATGATTTTGCTTGATGGAAGGTCAGAATTTAAGGTAGGCAAGTTCAGCACCTGGACTCTTCTACTACAAAGCCATGCTGTAGTAATAGATGCATTGAGCAGTTTAATATTGTCTTGTAGAAATATGCAAGAACTTCCCTGAAAAAGGCCTTTCCAGATGTGAAAGCTACAAGTTCCATACGCATTAATGCACCCGCATACCATCAGAGATGCAGGCTTTTGAGCTAAGTGCTGATAACAGGCCAGAGGCCCCCTTTATGCTTTAGCTGGGAGTATGTGACATCTAGGACCAGTTTTATTTACACTACACATGCTTCCCTTGGGCAGTATTTTTAGAAAACATTGCATACATTTTCATTTTCATTTCATTTTTGAGCAGGTTACGTCCTTCAATGTATATGGACTGCTGTCTTTACATTTGTGCAGTTTTTCTAAAATTAGAAACATCCTGTCTCTCTGCAAAGCTAA
Organism: Archocentrus centrarchus; assembly: GCF_007364275.1. Taxonomy (NCBI): domain Eukaryota; kingdom Metazoa; phylum Chordata; class Actinopteri; order Cichliformes; family Cichlidae; genus Archocentrus; species Archocentrus centrarchus. Next base: position 31,587,445 of record NC_044359.1, on the reverse strand, counting down.
TTTATGCATTTATTACTTCTAAGAATAGAGTAGAGTCACATGTGCTGTGTGGTTGGGGAGGTTGGACTCAGAATGCAGGACTCAGCAAAGAAAAACTGGAACTTAACGTGAGGTTATTGAATGAAAGGGACAAGAAAAACACTAAGCACAACTACACTGGAGCTGGACGGATGCCAGAACTAAAACTAAAGAGAAAGCAGATGGAAGACAAACAGCAGAGGGATCAACAACAAGATAAAAAAAAAACTGAGAAAAACTGTGGGTTTAAATACACACAATAGGTAATCAGGGCAAGAGGAAACAGCAGGGAACAACAGGTACAACAAATGAAACTAAGAACACAGGGGAAGCAAAACTAAACACAAAGTACAGGGAACATAAGACTGTCAAAATAAAACAGGAAATAACCCATAATGATACATCCAGACCAGGGTTATAATAGTTTTGGATTTTACATTATAGTTTAGTTTTAGTTAGTTTTTACTTTTTTTTCTCTAATTCAGTTAGTTTTAATTAGTTTTCAGAGTGGTTTTGCTCGTTTTTATTAGTTTTTATTTTTGGTTTCATGCTTAGTTTTAGTTAGTTTCAGTTAGTTTCAGTATTAGTTTTAGTATTTTCATACCTGATCAGGTGCAAGATTCAAGGCGCAAAAGTGACTATTGTGTAATGAAAACTTGACAAAAGATACAGTTTAAAGAAATATAGTCAACAACCAACTGTTCACAAGACATGCTAAATTTGTGTAATATTAAGGACACACATGAGCATAATCAGGGAGAAACAAAGAAAAACATGAACTCCCAAACTCAATAAATTCTACAATAAACTCCACAATAAACTTCAGCATCAGTGCAGCAGATTAATAACGCCTACATGTGGTGTTAAACAAAAACAAACTCTTTGAAGGAGTCAAAGGTCAAATCCATCTGCATCCTGATGTTCTCACCGCCTGAAGCTGCTTCTGTTTTGGAGCTAGCTTGGTTAGATGCTCGCTAATTAAACCTGCAGGGTCTTTGCGGCCTCTGTACACAACCTACAGAAGTTGCCGACCTCATGTCCGCATTTATGCTTGTGTAGCTGGATTGTGTGTGTTAATTACCTTGTGGTCGTGTGCAGGTGTTTGTACTCAAAGAACCTCCATACGGGACTCGGCAGACCGCAGCCATTACTTTGCGGACCAGCGCGGTGAGCGCACGCGCATGCGCACTCACACAGTTGTCCTGTGGCGCTCCCAGCTTAAACTCGGAGAGCGGAAACAATGATTTCATATCAATCCACAAGGCTTAAAAAACCCCCCCAAAAAACAAGTAAATGAAAGTAAGTTTATCGATTATTTCAGTTAGTTTTAGTTAGTTTTGTAAACTCACAATTCAGTTTTAATTAGTTATCGTTTTTTCCTTTTAATTATAGTTTTTATTTATTTCAGTTAACGACAATGTTTTTTTCAATTTCAGTTTTCGTTATTTCGTTCGTTTTCGTTAACTATAATAACCCTGATCCAGACTTAACACCTAGGAGGACTGGCACACAGAGGGAACTAAACAGCAAGACACAGGAAGACCAGAACACAGGGAAATCAGAATAACAAAAAAACAACTATAATATAACCAAAAACAGAACACAAATCTATAACAAACTGAGAATCTAAGCCATAAGAAAAACTAAGAAACACAACTAGAAAATACAACAAAACAGAACTTCACAAAAAGAACTCAAAACACTGGGCCACCGGTCCGGGATCATGACAGAATAGAATAGAATAGAATAGAATAGAATAGAATACCTTTATTGTCATTATACAGAATGTACAATGAGATTGGAGGGCCACTCCTATTCAGTGTCATGCAGTAGAAAGTCACTTCCTAAAATATAAAATAGAACTACTAAAAATAAACAGAAAGTAAAACAGAATTTATAAAAAAAATAGAGAAAATAAAACAATGTATAAAAAGAGAAAATAAAACAGAATGTATAAAAATGTATACATTGTAATAATAAAAATAAGTATATACATATAATAATGAAGATTATTGCACTTGGTGAATGAATATTGGATATTACACAATATAGGAGTGACGGATCAATAATATGATATTGCACAGTTACAGTGGGTGTGTGTGTGAGTTCAAGGTGGTGATTACTCTGGCGAAGAAACTGTTCTTGAGTCTGTTTGTTCTGGCTTTGATGCACCTGTAGCTCCTGCCAGAGGGCAGCAGGTCAAACAGTTCAAAGCCAGGGTGGGAGCTGTCCTTGATGATGTTTTTGGCTCTGCTGAGGCAGCGGGAGGTGCTGGACTATTGTAATTCATTATTATCAGGCTGTCCTAAAAGCTCCCTGAAAAGCCTTCAGTTGATCCAAAATGCTGCAGCTAGAGTACTGACAGGGACTAGAAAGAGAGAGCATATTTTTTCCATATTGGCTTCTCTTCATTGGCTCCTTATTAAATCCAGAATCAAATTTAAAATTCTTCTTCTCACATACAAGGTCTTGAATAATCAAGCCCCATCTTATCTTAAAGACCTCATAGTATCGTATCAGGAGTAACCAGGAGTCTGAGAGCACTTCGATTCATAGGTCGAAGCATTGAACAAGCATTGAACTTAAGAGTAGAATGGGAGGCCGAGCCAGCTCCCAGTTTGGATTCAGGAGACAGACACCTTCGCTATTGAAACTTTCCTTTTTAATAAATCTTATAGTTAGTTATGCTGATATACGCCTAGGCTGATGGGGGGGCACCCATGATGCACTGAGTACAGATGACCGCCCCTCCCTGAGCCTGGTTCTGCTGGAGGTTTCTTCCTGTTAAAAGGGAGTTTTTATAGGAGGTTGTTTTGACTGTTGGGTTTTGTAGGATCTTTACTTTTTAACATAAAGCACCTTGAGGGGACTGTCTGTTGTGATTCGGTGCTATATAAATAAAATTTTTTCTAAATTTAATTGTTTTTCAAAAATAACAAAATTTTAATTTGTCTGACAGCAAAAACATTTTCCACTTTGCCTCAGTCATCAATCAAAACTTTATTTACATAGCACACTTCATACAATAAAGATGCAACTCAAACACATTACACATTAAAAGCAGAAAATAAACACACATACAAACATCGCCATCACTACACCATCACATCACCATCACATCACCGCTCCATCCATGCACCCCAACCTAGACATTAGATACCCACCTGACTCTGTAGTCTGTACTGTAGCACGAAAACAAGGAAATGTTATCATACCAAGCCTATCTCAGCTGTCATACATATTTGAAAAAAATGTTTTAAATAATATGATTAAAAACCCTAATGCACTGCTGGACAGTATTCAGGAACGTGGGTGGTCTAGAGTTGTGACCGACAAAAGTACAAACTGTTTTGATGAGTTGTGAGATTCAAGTGAGAAGTGCGTCAACACACACACACAGTATCAAATATCTTTAGTACTGAAGCATGCACGGAAACAATAGCAGTCTGTATAAAAGCAATGAGAAAGGCTGTTGTGGGTGGCAAACTGCTTTACTGATTTGAGAACTGCTAGAGTTTACTGTGAGAACTGTGCCAAAGCAATCGAGAAAAACTGTAAACAGAGGCGGTGGCTTACAATACCAGCTATCAGCCATCTACAATGTAACACAGGGTGGGGCAATGTCTCACTGAGGTTTCACTTGGCAGCCCGGAAACAGTAACTACTCACGCCATTTGTCACCTTTGCTCATTTGACAGCTCACATGATCACTGGTGGGTTTACGAACATCAAGACCACCTCCAAAGTCGACAGCCCCCTCTAGGGGTTTATGACATGAAACTCTCCAAGAGTTGTTTTAGAACTGAAGAAGCCTCTTGGATGAGAGGTGGAATGCCTTTAAAAACCTAAAGTCCAGTTATCTTCGTTTCAAGCTCCCAAGACAACACATGGGGATGTAAAACAGACCACAACACTCCTGTGACAAAGCGCTGCACTAATTTATGTGTGAGAGAAATGTTCAGCTGGCAGTTGTTTTTATCGCACAAGCAGAGGAGAATTTGACTGTGACTTTCTCACTCACTGGTTATATTGCTAAAGGTGATGGCAAAGGAGAAGTTTTTCTAGCTTTGTTTTCTAATGATGCAAACAGGTTTGTAGAGGAATGTCATCCAGCCTGTTTTCGTCAGAACACCTGTACAAAGGGCGGCCAAGTTTCAGACATGCGCACAAAGGCTAATATAATGACAAAAACAAGGCACACAGAAATGCTGATTGTTATATATACAATTTTTTATGCTCTGTAAAATACAGAAAATAATGGAAATAACAGAGTTCAGCACAATTTTTTTGGTGTGGATGAGCATGTATATTTTTTCTGTTACACAAAAGAAAACGCACAAATTAGGGCTTCTTCCTTCAAAGGCCACATTTGTAGATGAAGTATGTCACAGCGAGGCGACAAAGTCTGTCTAAATTCAAACACTGAAAAAGAACATTGAAAAATTAAAAAAATAAACTTTAAAGATGTTTTCAGATGAGAATGTAGATGTGTAAACTTCAAATATTTGATTTACCAAGATATCACCTAAGATATCACTACTTCTTAGCATTGCATAATGTTTCAACATGGATCAAACCAAGATTGTTAGACTGCTTATGGCTGGACCTAGAACAATCAATCTGTGGAAAAGTAAAAATCTCTGAGCCAATTTTCATTAGCTACTAAGCAGTGCTAAGCATCACAAATGTTTCAAAAGCCTTAATGTACACACCTCCCTGACAGCCTGGTGAAATATTTAAAAAATAAGTTCACTTATCACATGTAAACTAACACCCATCGGGAACAGTCCAGATCCAAAAATAATAAAAAGAAATAAATAAAGGAAAAGGGGAAACACATGATGAGTCTATAGAGTGTTCATAGAAGTCATCTTGGAAAAACAAATCATTTTGGCACAACAGTGCACTCAGTTCATGATTTTAAAAAAAGTTTTCTGTTATGTGATTATGTGATGTTATGTGACACTGATTCACGCTATGAGTTAGGTGACTCTTTAATAGATTCATAGGTCAGTGATAAGTGGCTTAACAAACAAACAGAAAAAACATTCCTCTAAAAAATGATCACGTACCAGGACTGCACTGAAAATAAGTGAAAAAAGCAGCTGATGTCCAAAGAAAAACTTTGAAAGGTCTTCACAAAGCCTGGGAACTATTGATGAAGGCAAACTGGCTCAAGTAAACTGTGGTTTTAAAGGCATTGTTTCCACAGAAAACACCCACAGAGGGTGGCAGTTATAGGTTGCTCAGATAGATTGTGGGTGTTTACTGACTCTGAAGCCTTGGTACTGTTTTTAGTCATTGAGTTGGGCAGAAACTGTTTGATAAAGTTTTAAACAATAAGAAAGCATGGGCAGTATCTTAAATATCAAGCAAGTAAAATAGAGATAATAATTGTCTCTAATAAATATAGCCTACTGAAACTTAATGATGTGAATGTGAAACATCTGACAACTCCTGAATATGTTAGAAATTAATGCTTCATTTTTATTCATTATGAGAGAGACTATATACACGGTCTCTCTCATATAGAATGAGAAAATCTCTGGTATGTGCTATTTGTGTGTAAAGTGCAATCCATTATTTTAGGGAAATTGTCTCACTTGGCCTCCTAAGAAATGTACCCCAAGTCACGCCATAGTCTAATCTCTCTCTCCTCCATTAAGAATATTTTGGAACCCACATCTAATATCAGCTATTAAAGTTATCAGCCATCCAAAGCTGGATGGCTGATAACTTTCTCCAACTTAATGAATAAAAAACTGAAGGCTTTGGCAAATTTGCTAAATCCTCCATCAGAAACCTTGGGGTAACCTTTGACTCTGCTTTCACTCTAGATACCCATGTCAAATCTCTGGTTCACTCTTGTTTTTACCATTTAAGGAATCTTGTTAACTTCCATTGTGTCATGTTCTGAACTTGAGATTGTTATCCATGTATTTATTTCCTCACGTTTGGATTATTGTAACACTCTGTTTACTTGTTTTGCCAAAAAACTCCTTGGAGTGTCTCTAGGTTGTTCAGAATGCTGCAAGGTGTCTGACAAAGTCTTCCAAGTATTTTCATGTCACATCGTTACTGATCCAGCTGCAGTGGCTCCCCATTAAATTCAGAGTCCAGTTTAAGATTCTGGTCCTTAGTTATCGAGCTCTTCATGGACAAGCATCAACTTACAGAGGTGAACTTTTACCTCCATATCTAATCTCTCCTCTTCTTCACTAAGAATATTTTGGTAGCAACATTTAGTTAGGCAAAAAGAGGAAGAAGTTTCTGGATAAAAAACATGTTTTTATGATTCACTGCCACTGCCAGGGGTCTGTTTTGTTGTTATATTGTTAATTTTGATCCTTAAGAAATGCTGAATTTAATTAGAATGGAAATGATTTCATTAAGAACTTATTACATGTGTGAGATCAGGGGTCTTTGTATCTGTGTGTACAATTCATGTTACCAACATATGAATGCAAACACAATATCCTGTGTGAAAGCCACTTTCACTGTAACAACACATTTCTTAAGAAATACAACCACACAATCCAACCAACACGCATGAAGCACCAAACCAAACCTTTCGGTCAGGCTTGAAACAATCTGTCTAATTTCTCTGGTGAAAATACAAAGTCTAAATATTTGTTATTGATCATTTGACACAACAGATGAGTTGATGTGCAAAATCTGATGTGAACATGCAACACATGTAAAATAATAAAGAAAAAAACTAACACATTTAGATTTGTTAGTCTGTTTCAAACTAACTTAGAAAGAGCAAAGTTTGTCTTTCATCTTCCTATCATCTTGCACATTATTGTAAAAATGTACAAAATCAGAGTACTACATAAACACAAACACAAATTAGATCTCACTCTGATTTAGCCATAAAGAGATGTAAAAAAAAAAAAACCCAAAACAATCTCATATGCTTATCTCATATCCATCTTATTTTGACATTAATTTTCTTGTATACAATCATGCTTTTAAAAAAGCTAACAAATTCTGCTAGAAACATAAAATAAAAGCAAATGCAATCCCATCAACAATACTGAAACAGTTTAATTAAGACACAGTAGCCAAAGATCAGGCCTGGACTTAAACCACTGGCTACAGTCATATTTTAGAGTAGATTTAAAAGCACATACATTTCTTTTCATACAGAAATGTCCTTTGCAGAGAAAGGAGCTGCAGAGGAGGCCGCCTCCCAGGAACCACAGCACTGTGGTGATCAAACCAATGTAGATGGAGACTCCCAGCTCCCTCTTCAGAGAGTCAGGAGAGTCAGGAGAGCTAGGAGACAGCTCACTGTCGAAATTACCATTAATGGTGTTGGTGGTCCAGCGGACTGGTATTAGTACAAAGAGCCCAGCAATGAGGAAAACAACTCCAGAAGCCATGACCATTTTACTCTTTTTCATGTCATCAGGCACAAAGCTGAAGAACTTGCTCCCAGCAACACCAAGCAGGATCCCAATGAACCCAAATATGATGCCAGTGATGATGAGCGCTCTGGCAACCTCCAGGTCTTGAGTTATTGATCCACGTTCATTGTCATATGTCCTGCACTCAGTCACTGAGTCATATGTTCTGGTCACACAAAACTTCCACAAACCCTCACATAACACATCAAAATCATCACTTCTTGAACCCTGGATTTTTGTGACTCTCCATTGTGGAAGAGCCCAGATGATGATGCTCCCCAAAAAGCTGACACTGGCCATGACAAAGCCTAGAAGTCGTCTCACACCAGCTGTCATGATGAGTCTCTGTCGATCTCTTCAAAGAGGAAAGCTGATGTCTAAATGACAGCTGCAGTAATTTATCTCTGAGCAACGAGGTGAACAGGAAGTGGTCTTTTTTTTATTCTCAGAGGGGGAGTTAACTGCCTCGCACACACTGTAACACACTCAATAATGAGTCCACTGTGAATTTTTAAGTCAAAATCTGGCAGCAGGGCTGCTGGAAAATCAATATCAAATTTCAGTGATGATGGATGGATGGAGTTTTTTACTGTATTTTTTTACAGACTGATAATAACTTTTTTACAGGACACTGCTTTAAAAACACCTGGTGATACTGTTTTTTTTTTTTTCATAGTAATAATGTCAGTCTTACATGACATATCTAGTGGTGGTGTGTTTTTCAGTAATTTTTTAGAGTAATGCTGTATTTATAAATTATCATACTTTAAAAAAAATCAAACAAATTCTGCAGAAAAATATCCAGAAAGCAAATTCTAATAATAAATGAACTGACTGACCTTTTTTCTCCTTGTTTCCTGCTCGCCAGCAGCAGCCACAGAGTCGGAGATCCTCACACAGAAAAGTGGGAAAGCAGAGAAAAGAGGAGTGTGTGAAAATCCAGCCTCAGCCACTTTTTCTGTGGTAAAAGACTGCTTGTTGTTAATAAAGACTGACTAAACCTTACCACCGTGCTCTGCGCTTGTGTTTATGTCTACGGAGGGGCTTAACAGCTCCAGTAAACAGGATCATTGGTCTGATATAAACATATGTATCAACTATCTGTAAAATGAAATCTACTGTTGCAGAGAATCTGCACACAGAAAACATGCTGTAAATAAAAAGTACTTATAGACTTTTATCAGTCGCAGGTAGACTAAGCCTACATTTGAATTCTGTTTTTCTATTACTTCTTTACTTGTTCTTAGATCATTAAACACCACTGGTCCTGCAGCTGAAAGAATAAAAACAAAACTGTCTCACACAAATGTGAACATTAATGGATTACTGGATTATAAACTCATGAGATGCTCAAATGTCTTAATGATAGAGTTGTGATATTGATAACTCAAACAACAGGTTACATTTGATCAATATAGCAGCTTTTCAAGTCTCATTAAAGAAGAAGATTGAATTTTATTGTCATTGTGTACAAGTATACACAAGTATACAGACACAATCTTTTTAAAAGTAAACCATTATAAAGTGCTTTTCCTCTCACATCACTGACTTATCTACTGCAGCTATGCTGCTTTCATCCTGTATTATGTGTTTAACCTCTTCATATCTTTCTAATATTATTGTCTTCCTCTATTACAGTATTTTACAATCGCTAAAACACTAAACCCTATTCCCTAAATTCACTCCACAGAGGCCTAAACGAACTTCCTGAATCACACACTCTTTTGGCCAAACTCTGAACACAGTTCAGGCACTTAGCTACATTCGGTGCCACTCAATCACTCTCTTTTGCACAACAGCAAACACATTCTCAGTCACTAAACACTTCACATGCATGCTGCTGAACACGTTGTTGCAAAACTATAAACACTGGCAGCAGAATGCGAACACAACTCCAACACCGCTGTCAGCTGTTACACACAGCAACTCACAATTTAACACACATTTGTCAAATGATGTGACCAGACCAACTGAGTGCGATAAAAGTCAGTTTAGTGTGCAGGTGGCACATGTGCATCTATAACGGACAGACACACACAGAGAGGCAGAAGAGGAAGAGTGCGTGTGAGAGGTGACAGATGAGGAGGAAGAGGACGGCTGAGAAAACAAACCATATCCTTGTCCACGGGATGAGAATGAGGGAAGCAAAGATAAAGGGTCCAACCCAATCTGAGCAGATTTTCTGTGGCAGCATCATCAGGAAAGTTGGGGAAGAGAACAGGTACAGATGCTGTATAACATATGACACACAGTATGCACACTGCAAGTAATGTGATGTTTATTACAATGCAATGTCCACTGGCAATAACAACAAGGAATGTGAGGAGATGTCCAGTGTGGTATGGCCCCAGGTTAGCACAATAGTGGAGACCTCCCATCCCCCCTTCCCCAGTTGCAGTGGCTGAACAGAGGGTGAAATTGCCACCCCACTGGCCAGGGACTTTCACATGTTGAGTGAAAAAGTTGCTCCTGTCCCCTTTTATGTGGTTGTTGTTCAATTTTGGGAAAGGGAGAGTGCACTTACGAATGTATATTGCAATAGACATAGCATTGTATTGAATATCACAGTACTTGCAATGTGGCATACTGTATGTTAAATGTTGCACAGCATGGAACAGTAATGTCCTGATGATGCTGCCACAGTGACTCTGCTCAGACTGGGTTTGACCCTTTGTCCTGCTTCCCACATTGTGATCCCGTGGATGAGGGCATGGGGTACAATGGTTGCCTGTATCTCATTGGTGATGACGGCTCGCAGTCGACCTCTTCATTTGTCACTTCTCACACGCACACTTCCTCATCCGCCTCTCTGTATGTGTCTGTCCATTGTAAATGCACATGTGCCACCTGCACGCTAAACTGACTTTTATCGTGCCCAGTTGGTCTGGTCACATCATTAGACAAATGTGTGTTCCATTGTGAGTTTCACTGTATCAGCACATAGCTTGAGAAATACAACAATGCAATCCAACCGACATGCATGCAGCACCAAACCAAACCAGGCTCAAAACAATCTGTCTCATTTGCTCTGGTAAGATTACAAAATCTAAATAAAGTCAAAATACTTGGTACTGATCATTTGACAAAGCAGATGAGTTGATGTGCAGAATCTGACATGTACCTGCAACAGGTGAAATAACAAATAATGCAAAAACATTTAGATTTCTTCAGAAATGTATATTAATCAAAAAAATACAAAGCAAAATTTTTAACAATCTTGCATATTAATTGAAAAATGTACAAAAGTCAGTCTTTTATAATCAGGAAGTACTACGTAAATGCAAACACAAATTCATTCTTACTCTGTTTATTTAGCTGTAAAGAGATATAAAAAAAAAGGCGTAATCTCGTGCTTAGAAATGTGCATCTAAATTTGATATAAATTTTCTTGTACACAATCATACTTTTAAAAAAAATCAAACAAATTCTGCTAGAAACATAAAACCAAAGCAAAAAGCAAATGCAACCCATTAACAATACTGAACCAGTTTAATTAAGACACAGTAGCCAAAGATCAGGCCTGGACTTAAACCACTGGCTACAGTCAGGTTTTAGAGCAGATTTAAAAGCACATGCATTTGTTTTCATACAGATCCAAAAAAAAAAACAAAAAACATGTTCATATTTTAATAGCAATCAACATGAAGAGTAATCATAAAATCAAAATAGAAAAGGTGTTTGTAAAGGTACAAGATGCAAGAAAATATATCCAGAAGAATGTTACACACTCAAACTGCACTGTTATTCTACTCATTCCACAGACAAAAATGAAGTAAAACTTAAACATTTGTTTTGTTCTAATAGACTAAGAGATATTTAAACATAGGTCTTTTAAATTTATGTAAGTAAAGCCTCACTTAGACTAAGAATACCCAATGCTTTAGTCAGTCCCATCCGTGCAGAGAAAGGAGCTGCAGAGGAGGCCGCCTCCCAGGAACCACAGCACTGTGGTGATCCAGCCAATGTAGACCGAGGTTCCCAGCTTCCTCTTCAGAAAGTCAAGAGAGCTAGGAGATAGATCATTCTCGAAATTATCATTGATGGTGTTGGTGATCCAGCAGACTGATATTAGTACAAAGAGCCCTGCAATGAGTAAAACAACTCCAGAAGCCATGACCATTTTGCTCTTTTTCATGTCATCAGGCACAAAGTTGAAGAACTTGCTCCCAACAACACGAAGCAGGATCCCAATGAACCCAACAATGATGCCAATGACAATAAGCACTCTGACAACCTCCAGGTCTTGGGTTATTGATACATATTCACTGTCATATGTCCTGCACTCAGGCACTGAGTCATATGTTCTGGTGGTATAACAGAATTTCCACAAACCCTCAGATAACACATAAAAATCATCACTTCTTAAATCCTGGATTTTTGTGACTCTCCATTGTGGGAGAGCACAGATGATGATGCTCCCCAAAAAGCTGACACTGGCCATGACCAAACCTAGAAGCTCTCTTACACCAGCTGTCATGATGAATTTCTGTCGATCTCTTCAAAGAAGAAAGCTGATGTCTAAATGACAGCTGCAGTAATTTATCTCTGAGCAACAAGCTGAACAGGAAGTGGTCTTTTTTTATTCTCAGAGGGGGAGTTAACTGCCTCGCACACACTGTAACACACTCAATAATGAATCCACTGTGAACTTTTAAGTCAAAATCTGGCAGCAGGGCTGTTGGCAAATCGATGTCAATGACCATTCTGCAATTAATTTTGCAGCTTTTACTGTAATTTTTTACAGGCTGATAACGCCTTTTTTTAACAGGACACTGCTTTAAAAATACCTGGTGATACTGTTTTTTTAAAGTAATATCAATTTTACATGATATATCTAGTGGTGCTGTGTTTTTCAGTAATGTTTATAGAGTAATCCTGTATTTATAAATTATCATACCTAAAAAAAAAAAAAAAAAAATCAAGCGTATTCTTGAGAAAAATATCCAGAAAGCAAATTCTAATAATAACTAATGGACACCAGGTTTCATGGCAGTCATGGGACTGTTATGTAAACCACAGATGCACAGAATAGACTCTTTCAACTTGGTGTGAAATTCTTAACTGTGTGTATTAAAAACTATGAAACACTATTCAGTTCAGTTCAATTCAATTTTATTTATACAGTGGTATGCAAAAGTTTGGGCACCCCTGATACATTTCATGATTGTCCTTCATGAATCATTGGTTTTTCAGATCAGCAATTTCAGTTAAATATATCAGACAAACACAGTGATATTTGAGAAGTGAAATGAAGTTTATAGTATTTACAGAAAGTGTGCAATAATTATTTAAACAAAATTAGGCAGGTGCATAATTTTAGGTGCCCTCGTCGCGGGGGGGCTGGAGTCTATCCCGGCTGACATAGGGCGAGAGGCAGTGTACACCCATCACCAGACTAAATGATTACCGCCCTGTGGCCCTCATACCGGTAATCATGAAGTGCTTTGAGAGGCTGGTTCTCCAGCACATCAAAGACCCCCCCCCCCCCCCCCCCCCCACACACACACACACACACACACTTTCGACACCCATCAGTTTGCATATTGTGCAAACAGATCCACAGAGGACGCCATCGCTGTAGCTCTCCACTCTGTGTTGAGCCACTTGGAGCAGCAGCAGAGCTACACTCGCATGCTCTTTGTGGATTACAGCTCAGCGTTCAACACAATCATCCCAGATATTCTCACCACCAAACTGCACACCCTGGGCCTCCCCCCCTCTCACATGTTCCTGGATAAAGGACTTCTTAACCAACCGGCCCCAGACTCTGGGACTTGGCCCCCATCTCTCCTTCACCTGCATACTGAGCACTGGCTCCCCACAGGGCTGTGTGCTGAGCCCCTTCCTGTACTGCCTCTACACCCATGACTGCAGTCCGGCCCACAGTAACGACCTCATCGTCAAATTTGCTGACGACACCACAGTGGTCGGACTCATCTCAAGGGGAGACGAGGCAGCCTACAGAGAGGAGGTCTTGAAGTTGACAGCCTGGTGTTCAGAGAACAACCTGCACTGAACACCATGAAAACCAAAGAAATCATCATCAACTTCAGGAAGCACAGGACTGACCCAGCTCCCCTCTACATCAACGAGGGTCCACACCTTCAGGTTTCTCAGTGTCCTCATCTCTGCTGATCTTTCTTGGTCAGATAACATCACAGCTGTTATCAAGAAGGTTCAGCAGCGACTTCACTTCCTGAAGGTCCTCAGGAAGAACAACTTGGACTCAAACCTGCTGCTGACCTTCTACCGCTCATCCATTGAGAGCCTGCTGATGTACTGTATCACAGTATGGTACGGCAGCTGTTCATAAAGATGGATATGGTGTATCCATCTTAGACCGCTCATTAATTCCTCATATATCCATGGAAAGTCGATGCCATTAAGTATCTCATGTGAAGAGGGTGGTGAGACTGAGGTATACAATTCTGAATAAAACGATGTAAATGTTTCGTTTATTTCAATTCAATTCAATTCAATTTTATTTATATAGCGCCAAATCACAACAAACTGTCGCCTCAAGGCGCTTTGTATTGTGGGTAAAGATCCTACAATAATACAGAGAAAACCCAACAGTCAAAACGACCCCCTATGAGCAGCACTTGGCGACAGTGGAAAGGAAAAACTCCCTTTTAACAGGAAGAAACCTCCAGCAGAACCAGGCTCAGGGAGGGGCAGTCATCTGCCGCGACCGGTTGGGCTGAGGGGAGAGAAAGACATGCTGTGGAAGAGAGCCAGAGATTAATATCAATTAATGATTAAATGCAGAGTGGAGTATAAACAAAGTAAATAAGGTGAATGAGAAGAAACAGTGCATTATGTGAACCCCCCAGCAGACTAGGCCTATAGCAGCATAACTAAGGGATGGTTCAGGGTTATCTTGCCAGGATCTGAAAGAATCTCCCCTGTAGCTGATCTGATGGATGGGATTAGTTTGGAGGTTGCCTCTGTTTGTGCTTGGAAAGTTAGGAGTTTTCCAGCTTTGTCGCCAGATTTAAAAAAACACTGCCTTGTCCTGATTAACTGAAGTAGCACTGCCGTAGAGATACTCAGGTTAAAATCGGTTTGGAGTTTAACACAATCATTATAAAGGCCAGGATCTGGTTTGGCTGCACATTGAGAATCAGCATCTTTAATCTGTTTCAGGAATTCATTGATGTGGTGTAACCACACTGCAACCACAACTGTTGCCCACTGTCCTCATTTTCTATGTTGAAACAACTACGTTAAAACCACTCCTTCAGTGGACTAAAACATGCAGCTAAATTCAGCCATGTGAGAACCAATATGCAACCTAACAATATAAAAAAAAAATGCAAACACATTTACAAGCAGTTCAGTCAACAGTAAATAAATATAGCGAAGGGGGTGTGCATTTCACTCACCTTGTTTGAAAAAGAATGTTATACTTTTCATTGTGAGGTTTGTATGAACTATGTCAAAATTCCACACCCAGGTTGAAAAGTCTGTCATGTTCACAGTGTTTCTCAAACACAGTACAAAGAAAATCTAAAACATTTAATGATTTTGGAAATTCAGAATTATTGGTGTAAATGATGAATTCAAGGGTTTACAAAGTGATCAGTGCTTTTAAAAAAGAAAAAAAAAAAAAACAACCCAAAAAAAAAAAAACGATCTCTTGTGTTCTGTGGTAATCTTAATTTCAGTGTCAACTCTTCATTCAGAGCTCTGTGACATCATACCAACAGAATCACTAAACAAGCTGTTTCAGTGTAATTAAAGGAATATAAATTTGTTCAGTATCACTGAAATGTGAGAGATGTATTCACAGCAGATGCAAATGCAGAGTTTCCAGACAGAATATGTGACTTTCACAGTGAGTTACACTTGATGCTTGTGGACTGATATGCATATATGTTAAAAGTGAGCCAAATCTGCCTTAATATAAGAAAATAGTTCTAATGGTGTCCAGCAGAAAACCACCACACTCACACTGGAAATGGCTTTGAAAAGAATTTATTCTCATCAAAGAACTACTACTGAATTAGAATTAGAATACCTTTATTGTCATTATACAGGATGTACAATGAGATTGGAGGGCCACTCCTGTTCAGTGCCATGCAATAGAAAGTCAAACTTCCTAAAATAAAAATATAATAATTGAATATAATTTAAAATATACAGAAAATAAAACAGTATGTATAAAATATACTGAAGATAAAATGTATAAAAATAGATACAGAAAATAAAATGTATTGAAAATACATTGAAAATACAAGAGAAAGTATAAAAATATATACATTGTAAAAAATAAAATAATTGTTTACATATAATAATGAAGATGGTGAGTATTGCACTTGGTGAATGAATATTGGATATTACACAATATAGGAGCGATAGATATTGTTCAGTATGAATAATATAATATTGCACAGAGATGTGGGTGTTGCACAGTTAGACTGGGTGAATGTGTGAGTTCAGGGTGGTGATTGCTCTGGTGAAGAAACTGTTCTTGAGTCTGTTTGTTCTGGCTTTGATGCTCCTGTAGCTCCTGCCAGAGGGCAGCAGGTCAGACAGTTCAAAGCCAGGGTGGGAGCTGTCCTTGATGATGTTTTTGGCTCTGCTGATGCAGGTAATCATTTAGTCTGGTGATGGATGACCTTTTGGGCATGAGGATGATTGTGGCTGTTTTTATGCAGGGGGGTGACTGTTTGGGCCAGGGAGAGGTTGAAAATCCTGGTTAGAATCAGGGTGAGCTGGTGGGTACACGGTCTGATCACCTTTTTTTTTTTTTTTTTTTTTTTAAAGCCTGTCATGTCTGGTAGATCTTGCAAGCAGAACTGTGATCTGAATGCGTTGTTGTGCCAAACATATTTGCTATTTCAAGATGAGCTCTATAGGTTCTCAATAGGCTCTTCTTGTTGATGTTTTAACCCTTTATTTTATTTATCTGAGTTATTTTTCCACATACTATGTAGCAGCCAGAGCTGACAGGCTGAAGAAGAGGAAAATAAAGAGAAGAAAAAGGGAGAGAGAAAGGGAGCAAAAAAAAAAAAAGGGGAAAGAGCACAAGTCTATTAATCAGATAGTTCATCACTTTAACATATAAAAAAATACTATCAATACTTGCAAAAATAAATTTGTGTGTGAAAAACAAAACTAACAAAGCATGTTACGCACACCAACAATTTTGTTGAGTTGTGATTGAGTGGGCGTTTGTGTCTGTGTCATGTTTGTGTCTGTGTCATGGAACTGTCATGGTACTTACCAATGAGGGCAAAACGCTGCAGCTCCACCCATCAGAAGCCAGAGGCAGGTACGGAAAGCCCCCGGAACCCCAGGCCACCAGCAGCCCACCAAGAGCCAGGAAGACCCCCGGCCACTCAGTCCAAAGACAACCGCACACCTACCCCAGCAGACGGGAGAGGGTGGTCTCAGACGGAGCCCCCCCAGTCGAGGAGCGAGGGCTCCAGGGAACCCAAGGCGATGAGAAGCCAGCCCCCCCCCAGCGGCCAGCCCCCTGCACTGGCTGGCGGCAGGGCTCCCGGGCCCACGGCACCCAAGGACCGCCCGACCCTCCACAGAGCCCCCCCCCACGCCGAAGAAGCCAACGCAGCCCCGCACCGCACCCCCAAGGGGGGCAGGCCAGCACCCACGCCAGAACACCCAGCCCCACCCAGGAACCCCGAGGCACCCCCATCCCAGGGGGGTAGGGGGGAGGAGGCAACCAGCAAGGAGCGGCCAGGAGGCAAGGCACAAGGCCCAGGTCCAGGTCCAGCCATACATACAAACACACCCAGACACCCGTGTACACATTTATACACAGATACTCATACATGCCCATACATACTTACCCACACACAGATATGCCATACATACACATTCACTCACCCACCCATACTCACGGAGACGGTGACAAATACACAAAGACACACATTCATCCATAGCTACCCACCCTCTGAAGGCGGGGCAAGTGGAAACCACCCCAGGGCCAACAGCGACCCCAGGACGCCACCAGCCCGGTCCCCAAGGAACCACCCGACCCCTACCCCGGGCGAGACGCAAGAAATCGGGGTGTAAGATGACCCATCCACCCCTCCTCCTCCCCAACTTGTAGGTCTATGTGTTAATGTTTGTGAGTGAATGAGGTGTATAGGGTGCAGTTAAAATTGAGGGGACAGTTATGCCACAAGCGCCAACTGTTGGTCGTCAGCGCTTGCCCACACTGCCCCCCAAAACCCTCCATGTCTAAAGTGCAAATAAAATTTGGAGACAGACAGTGACGAGGATCCGAGTGGGGCCACCTCAGCGGCCCATCTCATCAACCTCTGAGGAACATGCCTGCCCCAAAGGTCCTATGTGTATCAGGTTGTAAGTGTGTATGTGTTGTGAGTTATAATGACTAAAGTGCAATTAAAACGGAGAGGCAAGTGGTGGTGCAGCTCTCCACGTGGCCTCTCCATCCTACATCTGTGAGTGATGTGTATTCTGTGTGTGTGTGTGTGTGTGTTTGTGTATGGGGAGGGGGAGGGGGGGGGGGGGGCATATGACCAGGAAAAATCCTGGAAGAAGAGAGCCAGCTGTCCGCTGGCTCAATAGGCACCCCGACCTCCCACACCCCAGCACAGGGCAGGGGGAGGTGAGCCCGGGGCCGCGGTGACAGCATCCCGGAGTACTGCAGCACCCGAGGTTGGCGCCCTCGCCCCCACCGCAGAGGGCGGCCCGCTCCTCCTAGATGCCCATTCACTCAACAATAGACACAAACAGGCGCCAGGACATACTGGCCTGGGCATGGAAATGCAGTGCCCAGTCCCCCCCAACCACCCCACCGCGGCCCCATCCCCCACCCCACCCCCCTGCAATGCAGGCACCCCAGGGCCCCAAAAGCGTAGACCGGACATCCCGACGTCAGGCCAACCCACCCCACCCGGCGGCGCGGCCGGGACAGCAGAGGCCCCCCCCGCGCCAGGGGGGGCCCACCGGGAGCCGGCGCGGCCCCAGTGCCGGGGCCCCAGACCCCAGCCCCCAAGCCATACAGGGAAGACCAGCCAACCGACCGAGGGCCGGCACCACCCCCCCAAGCACCCCGCCCACACCCCAGGACCGAAGGCAGCACCATCCAAGCCCCCACCACCATCAACCAGGACAGGCACACAGACATCACCAGAAGGTCGCCCCAGGACCCCAGCCTCAGGAGGCTACCAGCTACCCAGGCCCCCGGAGTCCCCCCCCACCCCCCCACAAAGCACATCAGGAGCAGAGCCTGCAGCCCACCACCCCCACTAAGTAATGGAGCTGAGCAGTGGGAACCAAAGAGAGTCAAATTCCTCCAATTTGTTTTTAGAAGAAGCAGACATTCTCTCTAAACTAACATGATCTACTAATAAATTTCTGTACTGAGTAATACATAGTTTATTTTTTGTCTTCCAGTTCATGAGGATCATCTTCTTAGCGATGCACAAGGCAGTAAGAACTATGTGTGATATATTTAACTCCATAATTAATTCACTGACATCACCTAAGATGCATAGTCTGGGGGAAGTTGGGATATGACAGCTAAACCATATGGATAGATCTTCACAAATCCTCTGCCAAAATCTCTGAACTGGTACACAAGACCACAGAGCGTGTAGATGATTATCCTCTGAATTGCTTGTACAGTGGGTGCATATGTTTGAGTGTGTAAGGCCCATTTGGAACATCCTTTGTCCAGTGTAGTATGTTCTATGGAGAATCTTATATTGTACAAGTTGTATTTGGGGTCTTTTAGTCATTTTGAAGATATTTAAACATATTTCTGTCCATAAATTTTGATCCAGGTTGACAGAAAGATCACGCTCCCATTTTGTAATTGGGAGGGAAACTGAATCATCAGTTTTTATTAATAATTTATATAATTTTGATAACAATTTTGGGGTACAGAGGTTAAGAAATTCTGTTACCCAAGTAGGCATTTCTAGATTCAATTGATTAAGGTTAAATCTTCCCTGTAGGACGGACTTAACTTGTTGATATTCCAGAAATCTACCGTTGCCAATTCTATATTTTGATATAAGTTCTTGGAACGTGATAAAATTTCCATCTTGGATAATATGTTCTAAGTTATTTATACCCTTATCACGCCATAACGGAAAATTCAGCATTTTCTTTTTCTGACAAATATCTGGATTGTTCCAAATGGGTGTTAGTTTACAGGGGATGAGTGAAGACTTAGTTATTTTTAAAAATTCCCACCAGGACTTTATAGCAGTTATGATGTTTAATACTGGAACTAATGAAAGGTAAATCTGAGATTTTTATTTTTCCACAAAACGCCTGTTCTAGATCCAGCCATGGGTTGTCTAATGAATTGGATTTGATCCACTTTGAAATATACTGCAATCTACTGCTTAAGAAATAGTAATAAAAGTTTGGTAATTCTAGACCTCCACTGTGTTTTGGCTTTTGTAAAGTTTTTAAGCTTATTCTTGACGGTTTGTTTTTCCATAAAAATTTTGAGATGTTTGAATCTAGTGACTTAAACCAAGGAAGAGTAGGTTTATTAGGGATCAATGAAAATAGATAATTAATTTTTGGTAAAACCATCATTTTAATGGCAGCAACTCTCCCCATGAGTGATATAGGTAAACTGTTCCAACGTGTGAGATCATCCTCTATTGTTTTTAATAAGGGGATATGATTTAATCGTACCAAGTCTGAGAGCCTGGCGGAAAAATTTATGCCTAAATATCTAATATTTCCTGACTTTAGTGGGGTCCTAGAGGTTCTCTGGAAATTACAATTCAGAGGCAAAACTGTTGATTTACTCCAATTGATAGAGTAATCAGATATAGATGAGAACTTATCTATCAGTGTGATAGTCTTCAAAAGAGAGCCTTGTGAATTCCCAAGGAAAAGTAATACATCATCAGCATAAAGGCTAAGTTTATGGTCCATATTTTCAGTTTGAATCCCTTTAATATTTACATTTTGACGGATTGCTGCTGCTAGCGGCTCAATGAAAATTACAAAAAGAGAGGGAGAGAGTGGGCAGCCCTGCCTAGTGCCCCTCTGCAGACTGAAACTTTGTGAAATGAGATCATTTGTCCTAACACGCGCATTCGGAGAGCTGTGTAGTGTTCTGATCCAGTTTATAAAGGATGAACCGAATCCAAATTTTTGCAGAACTGCTAGTAAGAATTTCCAATTTACCCGATCAAATGCCTTCTCTGCATCTAAAGACACGATTGTCGTCTCTAATTTGTTAATAGAACAATAGTCTATTATATTTATCAGTCGACGTGTATTATTGGCTGAGTGCCGACCCTTGATAAAGCCTGTTTGATCTGGATGTACAATAAATGGAGTAATACTTTCTAATCTTTTGGCAAGGGCTTTGCAAATTATTTTAAGATCTACATTAATGAGAGAGATTGGCCTGTAGCTGGATGGGAGTGTGGGGTCTTTGCCTGGTTTAAGAAGCAGGCTAATGTTAGCAGAGTTTAAGGTTGGAGATAAGATGTGATCACTCTGAATCTGAGTTACCATTCTGAAAAAAATGGGAGCTAGCTCAGACCAAAATTCTTTATAAAACTCGGCTGGAAAACCATCTGGGCCTGGGGCTTTATTATTTGGGAGATGCTGTAGGGCTTCACTAAGTTCAGACAATGAAAGAGGTAAATCCAGAGCTGCAGCCTGGCTGTCATTTAGTTTTGGTAGATTTATATTATTAAGAAATTCTTCAATTTCAGTATCAGATGGGTTAATCTGTGGTGAATATAAGGCTTCATAGAAGTCTCTGAAAGAGTTATTTATTTGTTGTGGGTCATGAGTAATAATACCAGTCGAGTCTTTAATAGAAAAAATAGCTGTTTTTTCTTTATTCAGTTTTAATTGCTTGGCCAGGAATTTTCCAGATTTATTTCCATGCTCAAAGTTTTCCAAACGCAGCCTCTGCAACATAAATTGTGTCCTTTTATCAATTATTTCATTTAGCTCCAGTTTCAGTTTCCTCAGGCTGATAATTGTATGTTCATGTGGTGAAGCGGCATAGGCAGTTTCTAAAGATTTAATTTTTTGTTCTAATTCTAACACAAGTGCTTTTTCTTTATTTTTCCTATGCGAGCAGTAAGATATTATTTTGCCCCGCATTACTGCCTTTCCTGCTTCCCAAATAACACATGGTGATATTCCTGGAATATCATTATATTCTAAGTATGCTGACCATTCCTTTTTGAAATAATTAATAAAATCTTCTTCTTTAAGTAATGATGTATTAAATCTCCAGTTCCTGATTGGTGGTGTGACTCTTTTCTGTGTCAGAGACATAGACACCGGTGCATGATCGCTAATAGTGATAGGGTGAATCTGAGTGTCTGTGATATCCATCATTATGGAGCTGCTAACTAAAAAGTAATCTAAGCGGGAATGAGATTTGTGTACTGGTGAGAAATAACTATAATCTCTCAAAGTAGGGTGATGTGAACGCCAAGCATCGCAAAGTCCAAAATCCTTCATGTACTGTTTAAGAATGTCTGCAGACTGCCAGTTCCTCTGACTCACTGCTGCACTGAGCCTGTCAATATCTGCATTAAGTACCAGGTTGAAGTCTCCTCCTATTACAAGTGTGGTGTCAGAGTGATCTGAGAGTGAAGTGAACAAAGCATGAAAGAAGGAGGGGTCATCAACATTTGGTCCATATATACTAGCAATACATAAATCTGTATTCTGTATAGATAAATTAAGTATTATAAATCTACCTTCAGGGTCTATTGTACTGTTGCTAATGTTAAAGTTTATCTTCTTGTTAATCAATATAGCTACACCTCTTTGTTTGGAGTTATAGCAGGCTGAGTACGTGTGAGGGAACTGTGGAGAGGAAAGAGTGAGCACAGATGTTTTGGACACATGTGTCTCCTGTAGAAAAACAACATCTGCTTTTAAGTCTTTTAACCGATTAAAAATTTTTAGTCTCTTTTCCCTCGAACCAGCCCCGTGCACATTCCATGAGACAAATCTGAGTGTGCTCATATTTAAACTAACTGATGGACTGTTGTGTGCTCACTAAGGATGTGTGTGTGTGTGTACATATGTTCTGTATGTTGGCGTGTGCCCTTTATATTGATGTGTGCGTGTGTATGTGCGCTGTATGTTGGTGTGTGTGCATCTGCGCTGTATGTTAGTGTAGTAAACTGTAGCATTGTAAGTGACGTAAACATATTGCTGAGTGCAGAAAGAAAAAAGACGTGTAAAAAGTGACCTAAGTGACATAAGAATGAAATTAGATGAGGGGGAAACAAAACAGAACAAACAAACAAACAAACGATCACGGTACTATGCTGACTCGTCGGCGTTAATGGTACTACTTAGACAGATTTAGACTATTTAATGGTACTGTTTAGATGGTTGAGAAAAAAAAAACTCAGAAAAGAACGTTAATATGGACACAGATCACCTGATCGATCAGCAGAGCCATGGCGTGGTGTTTTTGTCTCGGTAAAGCTGTCCGTTTACATACAGTTTGTCCACGGCGATGACAGCCCGGGAGCCTTCCTGCATGAGCTTCTTCCGGATGGGGAATAGAGCCTTGCGTCGCTCCAGAATCTCCTTTGGAAACTGGTCGTTGACGCTGAAGTCCGTCCCTCTCAGCTCCCGGCCGCGGCTCTTCACCAGCTCTTTTTCTTTGAAGTGTTCGAATTTGGCCACGATCGGTCTGGGTCTGCGTGCTCCGGGTCGCTTCCCTCCCAGGCGGTGGACTCTATGGAAGGCGATGGTCTTCACGGCGTCCTCCGGGAGCTTCAGGTGAGTTTGGATAAATTCCTTCACTGTAGCCTCCGGGTCCTCCTCTGCCTTCTCCGGGATACCTGAAAACACAAGATTTTCTCTCATGCTGCGGGCCTGAAGCTCGATAATCGATTCTTTAATTTTCTTATTTTCTTCTGAGAGCCGGGTCGTTTCCTCGGTGAGGGAATTCACCGACTCTCTGAGGACAGCGTTTTCAGCAGCCAGTGTTTCCACCTGATGCTGGCTGAACTCGACTGACTCCCGCAGGGCCTGAAACTCCTTGTGAAGGATTTCAACCAGGGCCAAGCGGGCGTCAAAGCTGGACAATTTGTTATTAATGGACTCCAGAATGTCCACAATATTGGTGGTGGGTGGCGAAGTTGCCTCTGGGGAATCTTCTGGGCGGCTTCTTTTTGTGGACGGCGTTGCTTTGCTGGTGGAGGGAGTCGGCGTCTTGTCTGTTTTCCCCATGACGACTCGCTCAAAACACCCGTCGATGTACCGCAGCAAACTATCCAGGTCCTCTTCACCGTCCTCCAGATTGTTGAAAATAATTTAAGTTAGGCTAAGAAACTACCTATATTTTTTGGTTTTAAGCCTGTCTAGTTATAAATTGGCGAAAAAAAAAAAGGCTAATCACGCAAATGTTTGCTGATAGAGTCACGCCGCCATTAACGATACTGCCGAGATTCACAAAGTCTCGCGTGACTACAGCATAGTCTCCTCTGACCTAGTGTCTCCTCTCCCTAGTGTCTCCTCTCTGAATTGAAGGTCTGATCACCTTGCCAGGTACTCTGTCTGGTCCAGCAGCTTTCCTGGGGTTCACTGCCAAGAGCACGCGTCGTGCCTCATGCTCCTGGACAGTGAGTGGAGTGGAGTGGAGCTGGAGCCCGGTGGGGGGAGCAGGGCCGGAGCAGATGGGTGGTCCTGAGGTGTCTTAAAGTGAGCAAAGAAACAGTTAAGTTCCTCTGCTAGTGACACACACAGGTCTCCTGCTGTCACATCACAGCCTCTGAAGTTTGCGATGTTGTGAATGCCTGTGAAGGAATATACTCATGGTATATGCCATATGTATACCTTATATACATTTATTTACCTGAGAAATTTGTCTTAGACTGGAAGATAAATATAACTGCTTAAAAATACAGAAGCTTATAATGTTTAGTGTCATCAGGAACTTTGTGTTCTCACTGGGCAACGAACCACACTGATGGAGACTACACAGTGATAGAAATGGAGACTTCGAGGTTGAAATTCTCTGTTTTCCACATTTTGTTTTGTATATGATGTAACCAAGATTTATAAGCTGTGACTATATGAAACTGTAAGTTGAATTAGAAGAAGTCGGAATTTCATGCCATCCCACACGGGGATGAGATGCAGTCCTGATCCAGATTAATCTGTAAAACTGTTTAAAATGGCTTTATTAAATTTAATAATTGGACTCCTTATTCCGTTGTTGAATGTCATTCCTGTTCGATAAACGAAAACGCAGAAACCTAAAGGCTTAAGCAGCAACACTCATGTTACTTACATTTCTTCACCTGCCACACCTCCCATGTGTTATTGTTGGACAGATGGGACTCTGTTTTCCTTCTGTAGTCTGCCTTGGCTTTTTAAATTCCTCTTTTCAGGTCAGCTCGAGCAGCACTGTACAGAGTTCTGTCACCTGACCTGAAGGCAGCATTGTGGATTTTGAGGAGTGAATGGACCTGGCTGTTAATCCAGAGTTTCTGGTTAGTTAAGACCCTGATGTTTTTGCTAACATCAGGGAAGACCCTGATGTTTTTGCTAACAGTCACATTTCCGATACAGAACTTAATGTAGTCCAGTACCATCCCTGTGAATGTTTCCAGGTCCTGGGTTGGAAGTACAATTCTGGCCAGAGCCCAAGGACACCACAGTCTGGGTTATCTGTCTGGTTATAGACAGAAAAAGGTGGTCACTCAAAGGGATAATTAGTCAGTCACATATTGGGCTTACATCTTCCTAAGAAAGAGTTTTCACCCATCTTGATAACCTTGTGTTAGTGGGGTTTGTGTTAGATCTGGTTTACCAGCGTTGGCCCACACATGGGCCAGCATGAGGCCAGCTGCAGGAACACTGGTGGCCCTGTGCTGGCCCACAACAGTTTTGGTACTGCCACCAGATGCCAGCCTAATGTATACCTTGATCAAAAATGCCTTAACAACGATGATAAATATTACAATACATAACAAATGAAAATCATCGATTTTCCATCCAATTCAGGGTCATGGGGGGACTGGAGCCTATCCCAGCTGCCATAGGGTAAGAGGCAGGATACACCATGGACAGTCTCTCACAGGGCTAACACAGAGAGACAGACACTCACATTCATACCTACTGTATGGGCAATTTTTTCAGAATCACAAACCAACCTAGCCCCACTAACTGCACATTTTTGGACTGTGGGAGGAAGATGGAGTACCTGGAGAGATCCCACACAGACACAGGGAGAACATGCAAACTCCGACCAGAGGGTGGATTCAATACCCAGAACCTTCTTGCTGTGAGGCAACAATGCTAACTACTACAACACCATGCTGCCTAAATTAAAATAAATGAATAATCAAACCTCAATTAGAAAAAAACTTTTAACTAAAGAGAGTGTAGGAAACATGAGTCACATGTCCACCCACAGAACCCTGCTTGCACGTTCTTCTTCATCTCTCTTCTGCACTGAGTGGTTTTAATGTGGTTGTTTCCACAGAAAACAGGGACAGTGGTTAGCAATTATAGGTTACCTGGATAGATTGTGGGTTTTTGCATGGTCTAATGGTTTGGTGCTAATTGTTGTCATAATGTTGGGCACTCAACATTTGATCTAATTTGAAACAATAAGAAAGCATGAACATTATTTTTGAATAACAAAACTCTCAAGCAAATTTGTAACTGGTGTCTGATACATGTAACCTACAGGAAATTAATGGTGTGAATATGAAACTTTTGACATCCCTGAATTATTTTATTTTTAATTTATTATGAGAGAGACTATGTTGTGTGCGCACTGGTAAACAGGAGCACCATTCACATGTAAAATATAATCATTAGTTTAGGGTCTCACTTGGCTTCCACATAAATTATTTGCCTCAAGTCACACCATAATGACATCCTGTAACCTCCATGTTTTATTCACCCATTGAGAAAATTTTGGAACCAACATTTAATAAGGCAAAAAGAACAAGAAGCCTCTGGACAAAAAAACATGTTTATATGATGCACTGCAACTACCAAGAGACTGTTTTGTTGTTATTTCTCCATCCTTCTAAAGAAAAGTTTAATTTGATTAAAAGTGAATCTAATTTGATTAATAACTTAATACATGTGTGAGTCCAGTGTGTAATACATGTGAATGATGTGTGCATGCAAAATGTACATGTGAAACAGGAGGAGAATGATGAGAAACACAATGTCCCGTGTGAAGAGCAGTTTCACTGTAGCAGCATGTAGTGTGGGAAACACATGCTTGAAACAACCACATAAATGACCAAAACATGTAGCCCCAAAGCAAACCTCGGAACCAGACTCAAAACAGTCTTCATGCTGCCTATTTTTCTCCTTCCTTTTTATATTACCCCCCCCGTTCCTGTCTGTGTCTCTGTGTGAGAATTTGGCCATGGCCCCTCATTCAGATCACTTCCAGTCCTGTTTTGAAGGTTTTCTAGCAGCATGACAATAGGTTTTGAGACTATTTTTATTTTTAATTGTTGAAAAATTACTGTAATAAAACATTCATCAGCACTGCAAAGAGATTAAAACTGATAGTTTAAATTTAATTGGATACATTTTAATTTAGGAGATACTGAATATTTGTTTAAAATGGATGATTGTAATTATTTTTCCCTTGTTTTTTGTTTTTTAAAGTTGACATGAAACACTACATTTATAAAGGCTAATTTACATTATGGAGCCCTGCTCTAAAAATTATGATAGATTTAATGGTGCCTGTGAAGCTGGATTTAAGTGTTTAAAGTTTTTAAAGCATGTGTAGCGCCATCTTGTGCCAGTACAAAACATGATGTCACTGGGTTGGTTGTTTGGTTGCTGCTAACAGACTTAGATTAGTTTTATTTAACTAGTGATAGAATCGATAACTCAGTGAATTTAGTCCAAGTTTGAAGTGTGTAGGTGTTGTAGTTTTTTTAACTAGAGCAGATTAAAGATGCTGAAGGTAGCGAAAAATTAAGTGGAATGGCCCTTTAGCCATTTCCCGAATCGGAAGCTGCAATCGGAAACCAACTTCAGCTTCGTGTTCAGCACAGCGGGTCTACGGCCTGCCACCTTCATTTCAAAGTGCCGCATATAGCGAGACCGGAAATAAGGTTAAAACGAGGGACTCACACTTCCTCTTTTCAAAATAAAATATTTTTTTCAAAATAAAAGAGTATAAGTGTATTGATATAAATAAAAGAAGAGAAAAGGGGACACTTTCTCTACTGGGTTACACTTAGTAAATATAACTGCATGGAAACTGAAGCCCAACCTTAATATCCACGAGTGTTCTTGTTCTTCAGTCGTACCTGAATTACACATTATTAAACGCACCATGTACGCACGAATCTGGGAGCTCTCCAAAGCGTGAAATGTGTCTCAAAAAACTTTGTGCACTTTGTGTAACCTGATTTGTGCGTAACTGTCGTTTGTCTGTGCGTATCAGGTGATTCGTGTACTTGTATTTAACGGTTTGTATGCATACTTTTATTTTGTATTCGTAATTTCTTAATATTTGTATTTGTATTTGAACACACATTTACAAGTACCTGAAGTTACTGTAAAATTGGGATTCCAGCTTTGTCCAATAAAAGTTCAAGTTGGGCCATGGACAATATATTTTTAAAAAATATATAGATTTTGTCCATCCATTCATATCATGGTCAGCACCGACACATGTATAAATTCCTCAGGCCACTGCATCAAAATGAAGACTGGAAAGATTGTCTTATTCGCAGCCTTTGAAGGCTTGATACTGTTTTTAGTTATTATGTTGGCCAGTGAATATTTGATGTACTTTTATATCAAGCAATATCAAGCAAGTAAAGCACAGTATGTAACTGGAGTTTAATACAGGAATATAATGACATGAACATGAAACTTTTGTCATGCCCTGAATATTAGAAATGAATGCTTGTTTTTTATTCATCGTGAGAGAGCCCATGCTGTGTGTACCAAAAAAACAGGATCACTGGTCAGATATAAAGGTATGTGCCATTTGTGTGTAAAGTGCAATCCATTATTTTAGGGATATTGTCTCACTTGGCTTCCTCAGAAATTTACCCCAAGCCACGCTATAATCTGATCTCTCCTGTCCTTCACTGAGAATATTTTGGAAGCAACATTAAATTAGTCAAAAAGAAGAAAAATTTTCTGGATAAAAACATGTTTTTATGATTCACTGCCATTGCCGGGGGTGTTTGTTTTGCTGTTATATTGTTAATTTTGATCCTTAAGAAGAAATGCTGAATTTAATTAGAAGGGAATTGATTTGATTAAGAACTTAATACATGTGTGAGATCAGGGGTCTTTGTATCTGTGTGTGCAATTCATGTGAACAACGTATGCATGCAAAGACAATTTCCTGTGTGAAAATCAGTTTCGCTGTAACAACACATTTCTTGAAAAAAACAACCACACAAACCAACCAACAAGAATGCAGCACCAAACCAAACCTTTTGGTCAAGTTCGAAGCAGTCTGTCTCATTTGCTCTGTTAAAGTTACAAAGTCTAACTAAAGTCTAAATATTTGGTATCAATCGTTTGACAAAACAGATGAGTTGATGTCCAAAATCTGACGTGTCCCTGATGTGAACATACAACACATGTAAAATAATTTAAAAAAAAAAAAACTAACACATTTAGATTTGTTAGTCTGTTTCAAACTAACTGTTTCAAAGTTTGTCTTTCATATTCCTAACATCTTGCAAACTAAAAGTAAAAATGTACTACATAAACACAAACACAAATTAGACCTCACTCTGTTTATTTAGCCATAAAGAGATGGAAAACAACAACAACAAAAAAAAATCAAAAGCTTAGGAATATACATCTTATTTTGGCATTAATTTTCTTGTAATCATACTTTTTAAAAAATCAAACAACTTCTGCTAGAAACATAAAACATAAGCAAAAAGCAAATGCAATCCCATCAACAATATTGAACCAGTTTAATAAAGAAACAGTAGCAAAAGATCAGGCCTGGACTTAAACCACTGGCGACAGTCATATTTTAGAGCAGATTTAAAAGCACATGTATTTGTTTTCATACAGATCCCAGAAAAAAAATCTTTTTCCATATTTTAATAGCAATCAACATGAAAAGTAATCATAAAATAAAAAGAGAAAAGGTGTTTGTAATGGTGGAAGATGTACCAAAATATATCCAGAAGTTACACACTCAAACAACAAAAAATTCACATTTCAAACTCTGCTATTCTACTCATTCCAGGGACAAAGAGAAGGTAAAACATTTGTTTTGTTCTAATAGACTTAAAGATGTCTAAACATACGTCTTTTTAATTCAGGTAAGTAAAGCCGCACTTATACAGAATAGGAGTACCTAATGTTTTAGTCAGTCCCATCCCTGCAGAGAAAGGAGCTGCAGAGGAGGCCTCCTCCCAGGAACCACAGCCCTGATGTGATCCAGCCAATGTAGACGGAGGCTCCCAGTTCACTCTTCAAAGTACCAGGAGAGCCAGGAAAGCCAGAAAAGTCAGGAGAGCCAGAAGAGTCAGGAGAGCCAGAAGAGTCAGGAGACAGATGATTGTCAAAATTAACACTGATGGTGCTGGTGGTCCAGCAGACTGGTATTAGTACAAAGAGGCCTGCAATGAATAAAACAACTCCAGAAGCCATGGCCATTTTGCTCCTTTTCATTTCATCTGGCACAAAGTTGATGAACTTGCTCCCAGCAACACCAAGCAGGATCCCAGTGAACCCAACAATGATAGCAATCACAATGAGCACCCTGGCAACCTCCAGGTCTTGAGTTATTGACGCATATGGACTCTCATACCTAAGGCAGTGAACCAGGTTCAAGCTGTAGGTCTCACAGAACTTCCACAAACCCTCAGAAAATTCACGAATATAATTAATTCTGGAATCCTGATTTTTTGTGACTCTCCATTGTGGGAGAGCACAGATGATGACGCTGCACAAAAAGCTGACACTGGCTACAACCAAGCCTAGAAGCTGTCTTACACCAGCTGTCATGATGAAACTCTGTCAATCACTTCAAAGACGAAAGCTGATGTCTACATGTCTGCTGCAGTAATTTATGTCTGAGCAATGAGCTGAACAGGAAGTGGTCTTTTTTTATTCCCCTGTGGGAAGTTAACTGCTTTGCACACACTGTAACACACTCAATAAGAAAACTACTGTAAACTTTAAAGTCAGAATCTGGCAGCAGGGATGCTGGGAAATCAATGTCAACTTTCAAATGACCATTCTGCAATTTATTTTGCCATTTTTTACTGTAATTTTTAAAGGCTGATAATGCATTTTTTCAGGACAATGCTTTAAACACACCTGGTGATGCTGTTTTTTATTAATAGTAATAGTGTCAGTTTTACACAATATATCTAGTAGTGCTGTGTTTTTCAGTAATTTTTATAGAGTAATCCTGTATTTATAAATAAGTATATGTAAAAAAATAAATAAATAAATCAGGCAAATTCTCCAGAAAAAATATCCAGAAAGCAAATTCTGATAATAACTAACGGACACCAGGTTGTATGGCAGTCATGAGACTCACAGAATAGACTGTTTCAACTTGGTGTAAAATTCTTAACTGTGTGTATTAAAAACTATGAAACACTATTCAATTCAATTCAATTCAATTCAATTTTATTTATATAGTGCCAAATCACAACAAACAGTTGCTTGAAGGTGCTTTACATTGTAAGGTAAAGACCCTACAATAATTACAGAAAAAACCTGACTTTCAAAACAACCCACTATGAGCAAGCACTTGGTGACGGTGTGTCACGTCACCGCCTCCTGGCTGGCCTACTCCTTCTCCTCCATTCTCTCTTTGTGTGTGTGTGTGTGTGGGGGTGTGTTTAGGCTCCGTGGCCATGCCTCTATAGGCGGCTCGAGGGAGTGGATTCCGCCCACACAGTTACACACCTGCTGAACATGTACATCATCCTCGCTACTCACCTGTGAGCTGTTGGGCAGATTGAGATGCCAGCTTTAAAAGACAGAAGCTTTCTTCAAGGTGATGCCAGATTGTCTTATTGCTAGCAGTAGTCATAGCTTGGCTCCTCATTACAAACCTATACAAACCAATAAAAACTGACTAAACCTTATCACCGTGCTCTGCGCTTGTGTCCAGGTTTACAGAGGGGCTTAACAGAACAATTTGGCCAGTAATGGAACCAGTGGACATAGACAATCAGGTAAAGACTAATAATGACTCACCGGCCGGGGCCAGCAGTGCACGAACCCCCAGAGAAGACTGAGTCTGAACCCATGCAGCTGGGAAGCTCTCACTACTCTCCTCCTCAGGGGTGGAGGCAAGACACTTCTGGGGAATGCCTGTTTTGTGGAAAAAAGGGGCATTTTATCAATAAATGTCCGGACTGGTTAAAAGAGAGCACCTGTCCATGAAGCTGGGGACACTGACAGGCAAAAACGGTGAGCAATTTTCCCCATATAAACTTTCTCTTTTTGGTTGCTTATCTAAAGCCGCATTTCCATACGGGGCGACTCGGCACGGGTCACCTCGACTCGCTGCGGTTTGACGGCGTTTCCATTAGTAACTGGTACAAGTCCTTTTTCGTACCCACTCACCCGAGGTTCTGAGTGCTACAAGGCGATACAAGAATGTGACGCGGAGGACAGCATGCCACTGATTGGCCAGGGAGTGTCGTCACTATTGGAGGCATGAGAGACTCCTTCACCACAATCAAGCGTGCCATTTTTAAAACCCGACAGCAAGAAACTGGAGGCACGCAAAGCACTGGTTGAATCCCCAGACTACAGTTTGCAGCAGTAGTTTTGCAACATGAGAGCCATCTGAAACGCTCACACAGCATATTATAACCCTATGCTGCTGGGCGATCGCCGCTGAAGCACCGTTACCTGCCCCTACCAGCCGAACAGCTGGTTAGCACAGAGCCGGCCAGAGGGCTGATCAAAGGAACTTTGAATTACCGTTTGTCCTATCGGAAAAATTCAAACAGTTTCTGAAAGCTGAGAAACTGCACTTCACAACCAATATAGGGTATTACTGTGGTTTTATTACAGTAATTGTTGCCGTAAGTCTGCGAACGGCGGCTCTTTTGAAGTACACTGAGCCGATTATGTTCGGGGGTATAGGGTTATACTTAACAATGATAACCTTCATCCATTAACACATTGTATGGGGGACTTATGCATGATGATTATATTAAACTGGCATTAGCTGTTAGCTTGCCTCTATCTCATCTATTGTTGTGTTGTGTTGTGTTTTGAGCTGTGCACGAGTCACGTCATGAGACTACTTTCCGCGCTGCTATATCGACTCCACCCACACTGTGGTGGTCCTCAATTGCAATGGAAAAACAACACGACCGTGCCGAGTTGTGTTGACCGAGTCGACCCGGGCCGAGTCATCCCGTATGGAAATGCGGCTTAACACCCTCATTCGGTCACTATCCCAGCTCCACAAGGGACCGTACTGTCCCCCTTTCTCTTCACAATCTATATATCAGACTTCCAGTATGCCTGCTTTCTTCAGAAATTCTCTGATGACTCAGCAATCGTGGGTTGTATCAGTGAAGGACAGGAAGAGGAGTACAGGGGCATGATCAGGGACTTTTTGGACTGGTGCAATCTCAACTGCCTTCAGCTGAATATTAGTAAAACCAAGGAAATGGCGATTGACTTTAGGAGGAAGAGACCCACACTGGCTACAGTCACCATTCAAGACACGGATGTAGAGGTTGTGTCCAGCTACGGGTACCTGGGAGTGCAGCTGGATGACAAGTTGACAGATCCAGCCACACTGAGGCAGTGTACAGGAAAGGGCAAAGCAGGTTGTACTTCCTGAGAAGGTTAAAATCCTTCAACATCTGCAGATGTCCCCTGCTTACCTTCTACCAGACTGTGGTGGCTAGTGCACTGTTCTTTGGTGTGGTGTGCTGGGGGGGGCTTGCACTAGAGACAGGAACAGACTGGATAATCTCATAAAGAGGGTGAGCTCCACAATCGGGGGCTGAACTGGACTCTGGTCAGCAGGTGGCTAGGATGGGGATGTTAAAGAAACTGAACAATATACTGAACTCACACCCACTGCATGACCTGGAGGTGCTTCAGGAAAGCACCTTCAGTCACAGACCGATACCACCTTGGTGCAGAACAGAATGCAGTAGGAAATCCTTCTGGCCAGCAGCGATCAGACTCTTTAACACAAACCACTAACCAGAATGCACAGTTGTGTATATATAGTAGTATTTATATTTATGTTGTGTATATAGCTCTTATATTGTATATAGCATTGTTAGTCATGTAGTATTTATATTGTGTATAAAGTATGTAGTATTTATAGTATTGTGTCTTTATATTAGTGTTAATTGCTGCTGCTGTAACAAAGTAATTTCCTGCAAGGGATCAATAAAGTTCTATTCTATTCTATTAGTTGACTCTTTCAACTTTTTGGCTCAAGGAGTGGCATTGCAACTACAACTAAAACTGGAGACTCTCCCAGTAGCCCTCCAGGTCAAGGCCCTAAATGGAACACATCTGGAACATGTGACTCACTGTTCAGCCCCCACCTATCTCCTCATCTCTGGCAATCACAGTGAGTCCCTGAGTTTTTCATCTATGATGCGCCTGATATACCATCTGTGTTAGGCTACCCCTAGTTAAAGACTCATAAGCCCTCCATTGATTGGGACAGCCAGACAGATTCTGATTGGAGTCCCCACTGCCATGAAATAAGTCTGCGCTCTCCTTCTCTTCCCGGTTGTACCTCCTCACAGGCAGAAGTGGACCCACCAGATCTTTCCTTAGTTCCCTCTGAGTATCATGATCTGGCAGAGGCTTTTCGCAAGGACCTTGCACTCTCCCTGCCTCCACATCAACCTTATGACTGCGCTGTGGACCTTCTCCCTGGGACCACCCTTCCGACCAGCCGACTGTACAGCATCTCCAAGCCTGAACGAGAGGCCATGGAGGGGTACATCTGGGACTCATTGGCAGAAGAGATTATCTGCCCCTCCTCCTTGCCATTGGCAGCAGGGTTCTTCTTTGTGAAGAAGGATGGGACACTCTGCCCTTGCATTGACTTTAGAGGTCTGAATGAAATCACTGTCAAAAACAAATATCCACTGCCTTTATTGTCCTCTGCATTTGAACTGTTACAAGGAGCCGCCATCTTCACCAAGCTGGAACTGCAGAATGCTTATCTTCTTGTCTGTATGAAGGAAGGTGATGAATGGAAGACTGCTTTCAACACTCATCTGGGGCACTTTGACTATTTGGTGATGCCCTTTGGCATAACCAATGCCCTGTTGGTCTTCCAGGCCTTGGTGAACGATGTGCTGTGGGATTTTCTCAGCTGTTTCATCTTCATCTACCTCGATGACATCCTGATCTACTCAAAGTCTCTTGACAAGCACAAGGTCCACCTCGGCCAGGTACTGCAAAGACTGCTAGATAACAGGCTGTTAAAGGT
Source organism: Archocentrus centrarchus (assembly GCF_007364275.1). Taxonomy (NCBI): domain Eukaryota; kingdom Metazoa; phylum Chordata; class Actinopteri; order Cichliformes; family Cichlidae; genus Archocentrus; species Archocentrus centrarchus. The sequence goes on along the minus strand of NC_044359.1, from coordinate 31,552,618 downwards.
GAGAAATGTGACTTCCATGTTGAGACATTTTCCTTCTTGGGCAAAAAAGAGCTGACCCAGCTAAGGTACAAGCTGTTCTGAAATGGCCTGAACTAGGGGTATGCAATATTGGCAAACAATAATATCTCTATATTTTCTGTAATTTTCTCGATAACAATAATAAACAATATTTTGCATTATCTAAAAATGTGTTTATACAAGAAGTGCAAGCTGGTAAAATATAAGACTTAAATCAGTGTTTTTGAGACATTTAACTTATTTTTATTCTATTTAACCTTTATTTAACCAGGAAAAACACACTGAGATTAAAATCTTTTTTTCAAGAGTGTCCTGGGCATGACAAATGTAAATAGAAAAACTTCGGCAAGTTTTTCAAAAGCAGTCGCTCAATATGGGAGACTTGACAGAATGGAAAAAAAAAAAAATGAAAAGATGCTGTCCAGGGGGGGTTCCCCTTACATTATAGCAAAATAAATCACAGACTGCTTCAGCATATAATCCGAGGCTCCAAACAGGTGAGCTCCGAGAATGTCGCTAGGTTATGACGCAGTGATTGTAACATACCTACTTTAACTTAAAGGATATTAACATCTAACCATCAGTGATGTCAGTAACGCGCTACTTAGTAACGCGTTACTCTAATCTGACTACTTTTTCTCGGTAACGAGTAATCTAATGCGTTACTATTTTCAGTCCAGTAATCAGATTAAAGTTACTCATCCAAGTCACTGTGCGTTACTATTGTCATTTTCCTCAGTACAAAGATGTATTTTTGCTTTCTTCTTGCATCTCAGGGAGTGCCGTCTGGCTGATGCGACAGTTAAGTCCCGTTGTCGGCATGAGGACAATACCAGCACAGCGACACAAATGTAAACAATGGAGGGAGGAGAGAGATAGGCATTTTCTAGCTGAAATACAGGCACTATTGTGAGTCTGTGTCAGCTAAAGATGACAACATCAAGGTTAGTTGTGCACTCTGTGCTGGCGACAAAGTGCTATGTAGCTTCAAAAACACTACGTCAAATATGAGAAATATCTGGAGTCAAGGCGCGGTCAAACTTACAGAGTGAGTCGCAACAGGTGGAGTGAGGCAGAGCTGCAGCTATAGTTAACTATGGTTTTTATGCCGTAACCATGATTTTACCTTGATTACTGCATAAAAACCATAATTAATCATACTCGATTTTCGTAAGGGAATGCAGGAGCCCCCCAGCACCCAAACAACAAAAGCTGGACTTCGCTACAAACCAGTAAGTGGGGGAGAGCTGAAAAAGTTGAAAAGCCCTCTACTAGAGTATGTAGTAGAGGGCTTCATAAATCATTTTGATAAATCATTTTGAGAAATCATGTTGTCTTTGCTCTATTTACCAATATAAGCAAAGACATTACACATAAAAATACACAGAAACATCTGAATCACAGACGATCACTTTTTGGCACAACACCGGCTGCTGTTGAAAGTAACGAATAAAGTAACTTGTAATCTAACTTAGTTACTTCTAAAATGAAGTAATCAGTAAAGTAACTAAGTTACTTTTTAAAGGAGTAATCAGTAATCAGTAGTCAGACTACATTTTCAAGGTAACTATACCATCACTGCTAACCATCCATTATTTTCCTCTTTATTCCGCTAGTCGTGGTTTGTCTTGGACAGTGGTTTCCCAGAACTTTTCATAATCCTCATACTCGCTGATGATGGAACAGGTTAGTGTCATGGATGGCCGCTGCGCCGGCAGGAAGGAGGACCCCAGTATGCCGACTCCAAGACGGGTGTAGTACTCTCACACACGTTTATTTACAATATCTTACAGAAGTCATAACCATGAGCTCTCCCCGGAAAAGCACCAGATGGGGGAGAGACGTGAAACAGACCAGACTTCATACATGAACAAGGCTAGGCACAGAACAGCGGACAACAACCATCAATGACGTGACGAGGACAAAGTGAAAACATCGACAATATATACACAGCAGGTAATGGGCAAATGGGAAACAGCTGGGAGGGAAAAACAGGAAGCAAAATTAAACCCAAAGCGCACAGACAAAAGACCTACCAAAATAAAACAGGAAAGAACCTAACAGAGTACACACTGGCTGAACACCTGGGAATACAGACACCGAAGGATAACTGACACCAGCACAACAGAACACAGGGGAACAGAAACAGTGAAACCATAATAAAAAACAGAACTATATCACAAAAACATAGAATACTGGGCCACCGGCCCAGGACCATGACAGTTAGTTGTCGAGCTATCCGCTTTCTTACAAAGCCTAGGAATTAAGGCGGTAGACTGCGAGGCTGGCGATGTCTGAATTTCCTCCCCTGGTGCAATGTGTTCACACATTTCCAGCTTTAGGTAGCTATGCTAGCGCACAGTACAGGCGTTCTCAATGCGCACGTGCAGCAGCCTATACTAAAGCACAAAATAGTGAACGTGAGGCGTTTTGATTGTTGTTTTTTTTTTTTTTTCCTAATTAGCATACTCAATAACGTCAGCTCGCACATCGTTAACACGGCAATTACGATATTATCGTAGATGATATATATTGCACACCCCTAGCCTGAACCCACAACTTGCAAGGAGTTGCAGAGCTTCTTGGGATTTGTTCATTTCTACAGACGATTCATCAGGAACTTTAGCCTAATTGCTCTGCCTCTAACCAAACTCACCTCTCCTAAGGTCCCATTTCAGTGGAGTCCTGAGGCTGAACATGCCTTTTTGGCCCTGGAACAACTGTTTTCCTCTGTGCCAATCCTCATCCAACCAGTCACTATGAAGCACTTCATTGTGGAAGATGACGCATCTGACACTGGGGTAGGAGCCATACTGTCTCAACCATTTGAGGGCAAGATGCGCCCATGTGCTTTCCTCTCTTGTCGTCTCTCTTCTGCTGAACAAAATTATGATGTACGTGACCGGGAGCTTTTGGTAGTGAAACTGGCTCTGGAAGAGTGGAGGCACTGGCTGGAGGGCTCTGGACCGACCACAAGAATCTGGCTTACCTTTGGTCAGCCAAGCAACTGAACGCCAGGCAAGCCAAATGGGCCTTATTCTTTTCATTACCCGGTTTAACTTTCCTATCACCTTCCATCCAGGCACCAGGAATGGCAAGCTGGATGCTCTTTCTCAGCAATTCTCTCATTCAGAAGCCCTGGATGAAATTGAGCCCATCCTGCCACCGGCCTGTGTTGTTGGAGCAGCTATCTGGGAAGTTGGTCAGGACGGCCCAACAGACTGAGCCTGATCCCGGGGGCAGACCGCCTGCCGGTCTGAACCCGCAGCAAATCTACACTTCCTGCGGGACTCTTGCGACCCTTACCTGTGCCCGGTCGACCCTGGTCCCACATCGCTGTAGACTTTGTCACTGGCCTGCCTCCATCCGCAGGTAATACAGTTACTCTCACAATCACTGACCGATTTTCTAAAGCTGTGCACTTTGTATCTCTCCAGAAACTTCCATCTGCTCTTGAGACAGCTCAGCTCCTCATCGACCATGTGTTCAGGCTCCATGGGTTCCCGGCGGACATTGTCAGTTCATGGTCCTCAGGTCACCTCCCGGGTCTGGAAGGAGTTCTGTTCGGCCATCAGAGATAAGGCTAGTCTCTCTTCTGGCTATCACCCACAGACTAATGGGCAGACTGAGAGAGCTAATCAAGAGTTGGAGGCTGCCCTTTGCTGCATGGTGCAATCCAATCAATCCACATGGAGCACAAATCTGGCATGGGCTGAGTATGCCCATAACTCAATGACGTCCTCTGCTACAGGCCTGTCCCCCTTCGAAGCCTCTCTGGGTGTCATGGTCCTGGGCCGGTGGCCCAGTGTTTTGGGTTTTGTATAGCTGTTTTGTTTTTTCTTGGGTTGTGCTTTTTAGTGTTTCTTATAGTTAGTTTTCTCAGTTTGTTGTTTGGATGTTCTGTTTAGTTTCCCTTCCTGCTGTTTCTTTGTGAATGTCTGATCCCCTTTGTCAAGTTTTCTGTGTTAGGTCTGCATTAGGACTTCCTGTTTTATTTTGACAGTCTTGTGTTCCCTGCGCTTTGTGTTTAGTTTTGCTTCCCCTGTGTTATTGGGTTCATTTGTTTCACCTGTTGTTCCCTGTTGTTTCCACTCTCCCTGATTTCCTTATGTGTATTTAAGCCCTCAGTTTTCCTCTGTTCTTTGTTCGGGTCCTCGTCATTTTTAACGTCTAATTTGATGTTCCTGCTGTAAGCCTTTTTGTATTTCGAGTTTCAAGTTTTGAGTCTCCTTGTGCAGCTGGCTCCTGACCAGCTTGTTTGAGTTCAAGCATTTAAAATAAAAGTTAAGTCCTATTAACCCCTTAACTGGCAGCAAAAAAATCACCTGACAAAAACTACATAACACCCTCTGGTTATTATTGGCTCTGAACAACCCATTTCATAGCCTATTAACTGGCTGCGTCTGGTCCGCCGGCCGAATGAAGTGCATTTATATGGCAGGCTAGACCCGCCCATTTTGACTGACACCTCATTCGGCCAATCATGTTAAGAAATGGGTTTCCCAGAGCCAATAATACTCAGAGGGCGTCACGTAGCTTTGTCAGGTGATTTGGTGCAGCCAGTTACATGATTGGCCGAATGACGTGTCAATAAAAATGGGAGGGTCTAGCCTGCCATATAAAAGGGACTACAAACGGCCCGTCACCGGGCCCTTGCCAGTTAAGGGGCTACAGCTCTTGCCTTGTGTCCTGCATTGGGGTCCTCCCTGCCTTGCCTGCAGCAACTGTGACAGTAGGACCTAAACCCAGTATGGACCCCGCAGACCGTTAGTTATTCGGCTTGGAACTGTTGATGTGGGAGCCGTGGCTCACTTCCAAAAGCGAGCCACAGTATATCAGCACCTGCCTGGCCCTGGGAGAGTCCAGCAGGAGGAATAAGCCTTGGCGTCGCCGCTCCCCACCTCTCCATGTTCTAAAGTGGAAAGTTGTACTATTAATCTGAAAATCTGGGTTGTGCCAGACTGGCGAGATACAACAGGGTTCCATTTGCAAATTTGTGATCTCAAGGGTTTTCCACCAAGCTGTCAAAGTAGAAGAGATCAGTTATGGCGTTTAATTGAGGCAGTAATAAAGGGGATGTCTGAAAGTTTAATGTTGGTACAGTCTGTCTGTTCTAATTTTATCCAAGAGCTGTGGGCTTCATTTGGGTGAATCCATTTGATAATATATTGTATCTGGTTAACTAAGTAATAGACCAAAAAATTAGGTGCCTCCAGGCCTCCATTACTTTTGCTTTTCTGGAGAGTAGAGAGACTAATTTTTGCTTTTTTATTTTTCCAGCAGAACTTTATGATGTTAGAGCCTAGCAGTTGAAACCATTTGGATGTAAGTTTGAATGGAATCACTGAGAAAAAATAGTTGATTTGGGGTAAAACTTTCATTTTTATAGTAGCTATTCGTCCTATTAAGGAAATGGGAAGATTATTCCAGCGTTTCATGTTGCTGTTAATCTTATCCAAAAGTGGAGTGAAGTTTAGGTGAACTAAATCTGATAATTTAGAGGAGACAGGTATGCCTAGATACTTAATATTGCCTACTGAGAAAGATATGTATTTATCTTGGTCTGCAGAATTCCATGAGTTCTCTGTTATAGGAAGAATTATTCATTTTGACCAATTTATAGAACTGTCACAGTCTGCCTTCCAGAAGCCTGTGACTCTCTCTCCTCAGTGTGTGTGTGTGTGTGTGTGTGTGTGTGGGTGTGGGCTTAACCTTTTGTGTTTTAGTTGGTGGAGTCTCCGCTTGGCCTCTGCAGCACACCTGTTGTATGATCTGCTCATCTAGCCGGTATTCATGCAGAGCTATGGCCATCAGTTGACGCTGGATTGCAATTATTCCACGGCCAGGCATTGCAGTTGGGGCAGGCAGTGCTAAACACACGTCCGGGAATCAGCTATGAAGATTTTGTGGCCAAGTTTAAAAGCGTTTTTCTCAAAGGGACCAATACCGACATCACAGCGCATAGACTGTTCAGGTTACGTCAGGGTAAGCGCTCCGTGGCCAACTATTCTGCTGAGTTTTGGATTTTTGCTGAAGAAGCGGGATGGGAGGAGAAGGCACTTAGAGCTGCTTTTTTGCACGGCTTGAGTGAGGGTTTGTGAGGTAAATTAGCAGCTAAAGACTTACCTGATTCTCTTGACTCCCTCTTGCCATATGTATCAGAGTGGACAACCACATCCGGGAGTTTTGACGGTCCAAAAATCACAACCCACTGGAGTCCCGTGTCCCAGCAGTGTCGCTTGAGTGGCCCGGCAAAACAGGGGAGCTCTATCTGGATAACCCTGAACCCATGCAAGTGGGCTGGGCTCACCTCTCACCCGCTGAAAGGTTAAGGAGAATAACCGCCGGTGTGTGTGTCTACTGTGGGTTAAAGGGACACTTTCTTGACACATGCCCGCGGCAACCAAAAGACAGAGCCCGGCAGTAAAGGTGGGGACCCTGGCGGGCAAAAATCACTGTGAAGTTTCTCTGCCAAGATGTCTGCTGTAAGCTAAACTAACCTTTCAGTCAGTTTCTTTCCCTCTCCAAGCACTCATTGATTCAGGGGCCGAGCAAATCTTTTTGGATACAGGAGTGGCAGAGCAGCTGGGACTCCCGTCGGAGCAGTTATCAGAGCCTCTCCGGGTGTCAGCCTTGGATGGATCTCGACTGCCGAATGTGATCTGCAGAACCCTCCCAGTCTTGCTCACTCTGTCAGGTAACCATTCCGAGCTTATTCAATTCTACCTGTTCAAAGTCCCCTTCACTCCGTTGGTCTGGGGACATCACTGGCTTAGTAAACACAACCCAAACATTAATTGGAGTAAAAAGAGTATAACCAGTTGGAGCAGTCAGCCGCCTCGTTCACCCAGTTGTCACCACCTCCCAGACCCGCTGAACCTCCTGAACTTTTCTCTGTCCCCAAAGCTTATCACAACCTTGCTGAGGTTTTCCGTAAAGCTCTGGCTTTGTCACTTCCTCCACACTGTCCCTATGATTGTGCAATTGATTTGTTACCTGGGGGATCCTTCCCCAAGAGCCACTTGTACAGGTTAACCCAACCAGAACGAGAAGCCATGGAGAAGTATATCACTGAGTCATTAGCAGCAGGAATCATTTGGCCCTCTTCATCACCCCTTGGGGCTGGCTTTTTTTCTGTAGCTAAGAAAGATAAAACCCTTCATCCATGCATATACTTTAGACGTTTGAATGAGATAACAATAAAGAACAAATATCCACTCCCGGTGCTGCCATCTGCATTTGAACTCCTTCAGGGGGCCACAGTCTTCAGCAAATTGGATCTAAGAAACGCCTATCACCTGGCCAGGATAAGAGAGGGAGATGAGTGGAAGACAGCGTTTAACACCCATCTTGGTCATTTTGATTATCTAGTCATGCCATTCAGTCTCACTAATGCTCCCGCAGTTTTTCAAGCTCTGGTCAATGATGTCCTCCTGGATTTTCTCAATCGCTTTGTCTTTGTCTATCTAGACAACATTCTGATCTTCTCTACTTCCCTGTCGGAACACGAACATCATGTCTGCTTGGTGCTCCAATGCCTGCTTGAGAATCGATTGTTCATGAAAGGAGAGAAGTGTGAGTTCCACGTTAATTCTGTGTCATTCTTAGGGTTCATTATTGAAAAGGACCAGATCCGAGGCGACCCGGCAAAGGTGCGAGCCGTGGTGGACTGGCCTGTTCCCTCTTCCCGGAAACATCTCCAACGCTTTCTGGGTTTTGCCAACTTTTACTGACGGTTTATTCAGAACTTCAGTAAGATCACACAACCTCTCACCCAGCTAACCTCACCCAAAACTCCCTTTCAGTGGAGCAGTACCGCTCAACAGGCTTTCACCACCCTAAAAGAACTGTTCGCCTCTGAACCTGTGTTGGTCAAGCCCGACACCTCATTGTGAAGGTCAATGCTTCAGACGCAGGCATTGGAGCAGTCCTCTCTCAACAGAAAGACGGTAAACTACACCCTTGTGCGATCGGGAACTTCTGGCTATCAAAATGGCCTTGAGGAGTGGAGACACTGGTTGGAGGGAACGGTGCATCCATTCATTGTCTGGACTTACCACAAAAACCTCACTTACCTCAGAACAGCTAAACATCTGACTGCACGCCAGGCCCAGTGGGCTCACTTTTTCTCCCCGTTCAGCTTTGTCATTACCTACAGACCCGGCTCCTGAAATGTCAAACCGGACGCCCTCTCCCATCAGTTCGCTTTACCAGAGTCAGATTCTGAAGATACCACCATCCTTCCTGCAACCTGTGTCATCGGCACCCTCACCTGGGAGATCGAGTCTGCCATCTGCTGAAAGAACCAACCAGGAACTCGAAGCTGCCCTCCGGTGCATCGTCTCTACTGACCCCCGCCATTGGAGTACTCAACTCTCTGACATCAGCAGCAATTGGTCTCTCACCATTTGAAGCAACCCTGGGCTATCAACCGCCCTTAGGAGAGTGAGTTGGCGGTCCCGTCTGTTCAGCACCACCTCCGCTGTTGCCGCCGGATCTGGAGAACCACCCGGGGAACACTTCTTTGATCCACGGAGCGGAACAAGCAGCTGGCGGATCAGCACCGTACTCCAGCACCAAACTACCAGGTCGGTCAGTCAGTTTGGCTCTCCACTAAACACATTCCTTTAAGGTCCGAGTCCAAGAAACTCTCACCCACTTTCATCGGCCCTTTCAAAATTGAGGCTATGATTAATCCTGTCTCTGCTCGTTTCCAGCTTCCTCGCAATATGCGGATCCATAGGGTGTTCCATGTGTCCTAGCTCCAGCCTGCTAGGTCCAGTCTGCTGTGCCCTCCTTCCGAAATCCATAACCGCTGCAAACCCATCTTTCTATGGAAATTCTGCCTGATTGATTCTCAGTTCTGTGTTGTAAATAAACCTGTTATCCTTGCTCTTCAAGTCCACGTTTGGAGTCCTTAACTGGCTGAGCCATGACAAGAATAGTCTGATATTTGTGAGAAGGTTGTTACGAGAATTCTGTTTAAAAGCAGCCTCTTTTTTACACAGTGTGGTGGGTTGCCAGTTGGGCATTTTTGGGCTTGTTTTCATAGAGCTGGTTGCTTGTTTCTATCATGAGATCTGGCAACACAGCTTTCACTGTGTGATCCAGCTACACGAATGGTTCGCAAACAACCAGCGCTACATGAACGTGTTCCATCCACCTTTCAGCAACTTCCTCAATCCTATAGCTGAGATTTTCTCTGCGTAGAGGTGTAAGGTGGTTGACCACCAGCTCTACACCAGGGTTATAATAGTTTTGGATTTTACATTATAGTTTAGTTTTAGTTAGTTTTTACTTTTTTTTCTCTAATTCAGTTATTTGTAATTAGTTTTCAGAGTGGTTTTGCTCGTTTTTATTAGCTTTTATTTTTGGTTTTATGGTTAGTTTTAGTTAGTTTCAGTATTAGTTTTAGTATTTTCATACTTAATCAGGTACCCTTTAAAGATACCCTTTAAAGAAATATATTCAGCAACCAACTGTTCACAGACAGCAGAACTACATGCTAAATGTGTGTAATATTAAGGACACACATGAACATCAACAGGGAGAAACAAAGAACAATATGAACTCCAAAACTCGATAAATTCTACAATAAACTCCCAATAAAGTTCAGCCTCAGTGCAGCAGATTAACAACAGCTACATGTGGTGTTTGACAAAAACAAACTCCTTGAAGGAGTCAAAGCTCAAATCCAGCTGCATCCTGATGTTCTCTCCACCTGATGCTGCTTCTGTTTTGGAGCTAGCTTGGTTAGATGCTCGCTGATTAGACTTGCAGGGTCTTTGCGGCCTATGTAGCCTACGGAAGTGTCCGACCTCATGTCCGCATTTATGCATGTATAGCTGGATTGCGTGTGTTAATTACCTTGTGGTTGTGTGCTGGGGGTTTTTTGGTCCTTGCTCTTTGTGCTCAGTTTTTAGGGTGCAAACATATTTGTCCCTGTTTTTTCACTTTCTTCATTCCTTCACGTCCATTCCCATAGTTTCAGCAGCTCCCTCCAGGAATTTGCTGACATTTGTGAGTCCTTATATTGATGCTTTGATTATTAGTCCTGATTGTTATTATCTGACTGATAAAGTAGCCGGAAACGCACAAGGACTAAACACAACGTTGTGGCTGCGTTGACCCGACGAGTAGTCACGTTTCTCTGGAGGTGCAGGCCGGGTTGCCTTGTAGGATGAGAGCGGTTTCCGTAGCTGCCTTGTGTGCGCTTCTCAGGTCTACTTTGATGTTGGTGTTTTTTTTCCTGACTAAGAAGTGTTCCGTACATTTTTCATCATCCACAACATCATCCACAACAAGACACTCGCTGCTATCTGTGCTATCATAGTAAAAAAAAAAAAAAAAACACTCCACATGGGACTCTCTGAGGAGCAGCGTGGTGTGCGCACGCACGCACATTTGCCCGACGGCGTTCCGAGCTTAAACTCGGAGAGAGGAAAAAAATGATTTCATATCAATCCACAAGACTTTTGAAAAAATAACAATATCTATAATTTCAGTTAGTTTTAGTTAGTTTTGTAAACTCACAATTCAGTTTTAGTTAGTTGTCGTTTCTTCCTTTTAATTTTAGTTTTTATTTATTTCAGTTAACGACAATGTTTTTTCAATTTCAGTTTTCGTTATTTCGTTCGTTTCCGTTAACTATAATAACCCTGCTTTACACCAGGGAGAATATACTGGAGGCAATGGAGCACATGTGTTGATATGACTACGGAAAACTGTCAAGGCTGTATTTGGCACACAAAGGGGTTTTTCCCCCGTTGCCTGGCACGGGAGCGCATTGCCTGTGACATGGATCTTGGATGGTGCAGACTGAACCTGTGTCCTACAGTGCTGTGCTTTTCACTTGTTTGCTTTCTTAAAATTTTGATTTCTTGTCACGTCACTCTGACTATTGCAGTGTTTGACTGTATACATGTGAAATAAACATTTTCTGTTGACTACATGTCCTGGATGTCTTAAATTATTTGATGTAGTGTGTAATACGTGGTCTCTGAATAGATTTATTACTTGCTGTGTGTGTGAGACTTGACCATAGAGTTTGGTTTTGCACACAGATCACTATTTTTTGCAGTGATTATTTGATTTTGACAGAAAAGTATTGGATTTTGGGGAATTAGCTTGAGTTTTTAGATTTGTGTTTAAGGTTTTGGGATAACGGGTGGTGGACTCCGGAAATGTGAATTAGCAGTTCAGAAATACTGTAAAAGGGAATTGATTTGATTAAGAACTTAATACGTGTGAGATCAGAGATGTCTGCATCTGTGTGTGCAATTCATGTGACCAATGCATGCATGCAAAGACAATTTCCTGTGTGAAAACCAGTTTCGCTGTAACAACACATTTCTTGAGAAATACAACCACACAATTGAACTAACACGCATGCAGCACCAAACCAAACCTTTTGGTCAGGCTCGAAAGTTACAAAGTCTAAAAAAAGCCAAAATAATTGGTATTGATTGTCTGACACAGAAGATGAGATGATGTGAATAATCTGATGTGTACATGCAGCATGTGAAATAATCAGTGGTGGACAGTAACGAAGTATTTGTACTTCGTTACTGTACTTAAGTTTTTCAGGTATCTGTACTTTACTTGAGTATTTATTTTTCTGACAACTTTTTACTTTTACTCACTACATTTTTACACAAGTATCTGTACTTTCTACTTCTTACATTTGCAAAACAAGCTTGTTACTTGAGGTTTAATGCGTCTGAGAAACGTTTGCATTTCCCGTCAGTGCGGGAGCCGGCTTCTGATTGCGAGCGGGTTTTTTTCTTGGAAGTCGCAACAAGAGGGTGGGGGGCAGGGAACAGACACCCCACACGGTAGAGGGAGAGGCTCCTGCAACGCTCGCTCGGAGACCGGAAAGAGGAAGGGAGAGGAAGTTGCGCTTTACATAGAGGCTGCACGCCGGAATGGTGAGGAAAATGAGTGACGGAAAACGTAAAGGACAAAAAAAAGTGTGTGCAGTTTGTCACACAGTGTGTCTGCTAGCTAAAAGAACAGCTGCTGTATTTTAAGGGAGAGCAAAAAATGAGCGATAACTTCACTCAGATGGAGAAAAATGTAAGAAAGAGGTAGAAACGTCCTCCAAGGAGCTACTTTTACTTTCTTACTTTGAGTAGATTTCAGAGCCTGTACTTTTTGACTTTTACTTGAGTACAGAAGTTGAACCAGTACTTCAACTTTTACCAGAGTAGTTTTTAACACAAGTACTTGTACTTCTACTTAAGTACAGAATGTCAGTACTTTGGCCACCACCGGAAATAATACAAAAACATTTAGATTTGTTTCTTCAGAAATGTGTATTAATTTAAAATATACAAAACAAAATTTGGTGGTACTGTCGTTGTTAACAATACTTTCATCTTCCTGCATCTTGCATAGTAATGGTAAACTATACAAAAGTCAGTCTTTTATAATACTACATAAACACAAACACAAATTCATTCTCACTCTGTTTATTTAGCTGTAAAGAGATGTAAAAAAAAAAACAAAGAAAAAAAATCTCATATTCTTAAAAATATGCATCTTAATTTGATATAAATTTTCCTGTATACAATCATACTTAAAAAAAAAATTCAAACAAATTCTGCTAGAAACATAAAACAAAAGCAATCCCATCATCAATACTACCAGTTTAATAATGAAACAGTAGCCAAAGATCAGGCCTGGATTTAAACCACTGGCAACAGGCAGAATTTAGAGCAGACTTAAAAGTACATGCATTTGAATTCATACAGATCCATATTTTAATAGAGAGTAAGAGTAACCAGTGTTTTAGTCAGTGCCATCTGTGCAGAGAAAGGAGCTGCAGAGGAAGCCTCCTCCCAGGAATAGTAGCACTGCGGTGATCCAGCCAATGTAGACGGAGGCTCCCAACTCCATCTTCAGAGAGCCATGAAGTGGAACACTGATGGTGTTGGTGGTCCAGCAGACTGGTATTAGTACAAAGAGCCCTGCAATGAGGAAAACAACTCCAGAAGCCATGACCATTTTGCTCTTTTTTGTTTTGTCTGGCACAAAGTTGATGAATTTGCTCCCAGCAACACCAAGCAGGATCCCGATGACCCCAACAATGATGGCAATGATGATGAGCGCTCTGGCAACCTCCAGGTCTTCAGTTATTGGTCTATGTTCACTGCCATATATCCTGCACTGAGTCATTGAGCCATATGTGCTGGAGGACAAACAAGCCTTCCACAAACCCTCAGATAACACATCAAAATCATCACTATTTGAATTCTGGGCTTTTGTGACTCTCCATTGCGGGAGAACACAAATGATGATGCTCCCCAAAAAGCTGACACTGGCCATGGCCAAGCCTAGAAGCTGTCTTACACCAGCTGTCATGATGAATTTCTGTCGATCTCTTCAAAGAGGAAAGCTGATGTCTAAATGACAGCTGCAGTAATTTATCTCTGAGCAACAAGCTGAACAGGAAGTGGTCTTTTTTATTCTCAGAGGGGAGTTGACTGCCTCGCACATGCTGCACTCAATAAGAAAACCACTGTAAATTTTAAATTAAAAATTTGGCAGCAGGGCTGTTGGCAAATCAATTTCAAATGTCAATGACCATTCTACAATTAATGTTGCAGTTTTTAATGTAATTTTTTACAGCCTGAAAATACATTTTTTACAGGACAATGCTTTAAAAACACCCGGTGATGCTGTTTTTTTTTTAATAGTAGTAATGTATATTTTGCATGATATATCTAGTGGTGCTGTGTTTTTTCAGTAATTTTTTTTAGAGTAATGCTGTATTTATAAATTATCATACTTAAAAAAATCAAGCAAATTCTGAAGAAAAATATTCAAAAAGCAAATTGTAATAATAACTAACGGACACCAGGTTGCATGTCAGTCAAGGGACTGCTATGTAAACTACAGACTCACAGAACAGACTTTTTCAACTTGGTGTGAAATTCTTAACTGTATGTATTAAAAACTATGAAACACTATTCAGTTCAGGTCAATTCAATTTTATTTATATAGTGCCATGTCACAACAAACAGTTGCCTCAAGGTGCTTTGTACTGTAAGTAAAGACCCTACAAAAATTACAGAGAAAACCCAACATTCAAAACAGCCCCTATAAGCAAGGATCTGCTGACAGTGGGAAGGAAGATCTTCCTTTAACAGGAAGAAACCTCCAGCAGAATCAGGCTCAGGGAGGGCCAGTCTTCCGCCACAACTTGTTGGAGCCTAAAAGCTACTACTCTTAAATATCCTAGGAACCACAAGCAAGGCAGCAGTCTGAAAGCGAAGTGCTTTATTGAGGTGATATGGTACTATGAAGTCTTTAAGACAAGATGGGGCCTGATTATTCAAGAATTAGCTTGAGTTTTTAGATTTGTGTTTAAGGTTTTGGGATAATGGGTGGTGGACTCCGGAAATGTGAATTAGCAGTTCAGAAATACTGTAAAAGGGAATTGATCTGATTAAGAACTTAATACGTGTGAGATCAGAGATGTCTGCATCTGTGTGTGCAATTCATGTGACCAATGCATGCATGCAAAGACAATTTCCTGTGTGAAAATCAGTTTCACTGTAACAACACATTTCTTGAGAGATACAACCACACAATTGAACCAACACGCATGCAGCACCAAACCAAACCTTTTGGTTAGGCTCGAAACAATCTTTTTCATTTGTTCTGTTAAAGTTACAAAGTCTAAAAAAAGCCAAAATAATTGGTATTGATCGTCTCACACAACAGATGAGTTGATGTGAATAATCTGATGTGTACATGCAGCGTGTAAACTAATACAAAAACATTTAGATTAGTTTTTTCAGAAATGTATATTAATTTAAAATATATAAAGCAAAATTTGAAAAAAATAAATAAAACAAAATTTGGCGGTACTGTCTTTGTTAACAATACTTTCATCTTCCTGCATCTTGCATAGTAATGGAAAACTATACAAAAGTCAGTCTTTTATAATCAGAGAATACTACATAAACACAAACAAATTCATTCTCACTATGTTTATTTAGCTGTAAAGAGATGTAAAATAAAAGACAAAGAATAACAATCTCATATTCTTAGAAATATGCGTTAAAGTCCCACCCCTAATATATATATATAGTATATATATATATTAGGGGTGGGACGCCCCACTTTTCAGTTTTTTATTTGTTAAAAAAGTTTGACGCATCCAATAAATTTCATTCCACTTCATGATTGTGTCCCACTTGTTGTTGACTCTTCACAAAAAATTAAAATTTTATATCTTTATGTTTGAAGCCTGAAATGTGGCAAAAGGTTGAAAAGTTCAAGGGGGCACTGTATCTGTCTGGTTATAGACAGAAAAAGGTGGTCATTCAAAGGGATAATTAGTCAGTCACATATTGGGCTTACATCTTCCTAAGAAAGAGTTTTCACCCATCTTGATAACCTTGTGTTAGTGGGGTTTGTGTTAGATCTGGTTTACCAGCGGTGGCCCACACATGGGCCAGCATGAGGCCAGCTGCAGGAACACTGGTACAGTTTTGGTACTACCACCAGATCCCAGCCTAATGTATGCCTTGATCAAAAATGCCTTAACAAAGGTGATAAATATTACAATACATAACAAATGAAAATCATTGATTTTCCATCCAATTCAGGGTCATGGGGGGACTGGAGCCTATCCCAGCTGCCATAGGGTAAGAGGCAGGATATACCATGGACAGTCTCTCACAGGGCTAACACAGAGAGACAGACAACCATTCCCACTCACATTCATACCTACTGTATAGGCAATTTTTTCAGAATCACAAACCAACCTAACCCCACTAACTGCACATTTTTGGACTGTGGGAGGAAGATGGAGCACCTGGAGAAAACCAGACACACGGAGAACATGCAAACTCCGACCAGAGGGTGGATTCAATACCCAGGACCTTCTTGCTGTGAGGCAACAATGCTAACTACTACAACATCTGCACCATCGAGAGCATCATGCGTGGGAGCATCACCACCTGGATGGGAAACTGCACCAAGCAGGACTTCATGGCCCTAAAAAGGGTGGTTCAATCAGCTGAACGGACCATCAGAACCACCCTCCCCAACCTGCAGGACATTTACACCAAGCAGTGCAGGCTGAGGGCCATGAAGATCCTAAAACAGCCCAGCCACCCCGGACACTCTCTCTTCTCTCTGCTCCCATCAGGCCGGCGTTACCACTGCCTGAGGACTAAGACTGAAAGGTTGAAGAAGAGTTTTTACCCACAAGCCATCCGTCTGCTCAACTCTGAGCCCTAACTGGACCATTATTGCACAGTGTAAATAATATAATTTTCTATAGTTCTGTGTAAAAGTGTGTATAGTGTATAGTATATAGTGTATAGTGTGAATTACTTAATTGTATTTTTCTTCTTATTTATATGTGTGTGTATATATGGTTGCAGGTACAAAATACATTTCACTGTGCATTGTACTGTGTATAACTGCGCATGTGACAAATAAACACTATCTTATCTATCTTATCTTAACACCATGCTGCCTAAATTAAAATAAATTAATAATCAAACCTCAATTAGAAAAAAACTTTTAACTAAAGAGAGTGTAGGAAACATGAGTCACATGTCCACCCACAGAACCCTGCTTGCACGCTCTTCTTCATCTCTCTTCTGCACTGAGTGGTTTTAATGTAGGTGTTTCCACAGAAAACAGGGACAGTGGTTAGCAATTATAGGTTACCTGGATAGATTGTGGGTTTTTGCATGGTCTAATGGTTTGGTGCTAATTGTTGTCATAATGTTGGGCACTCAACATTTGATCTAATTTGAAACAATAAGAAAGCATGAACATTATTTTTGAATAACAAAACTCTCAAGCAAGTTTGTAACTGGTGTCTGATACATGTAACCTACAGGAAATTAATGGTGTGAATATGAAACTTTTGACATCCCTGAATTATTTTATTTTTAATTTATTATGAGAGAGACTATGCTGTGTGTGCACTGGTAAACAGGAGCACCATTCACATGTAAAATATAATCATTAGTTTAGGGTCTCACTTGGCTTCCACATAAATTATTTGCCTCAAGTCACACCATAATGACATCCTGTAACCTCCATGTTTTATTCACCCATTGAGAAAATTTTGGAACCAACATTTAATAAGGCAAAAAGAACAAGAAGCCTCTGGACAAAAAAACATGTTTATATGATGCACTGCAACTACCAAGAGACTGTTTTGTTGTTATTTCTCCATCCTTCTAAAGAAAAGTTTAATTTGATTAAAAGTGAATCTAATTTGATTAATAACTTAATACATGTGTGAGTCCAGTGTGTAATACATGTGAATGATGTGTGCATGCAAAATGTACATGTGAAACAGGAGAATGATGAGAAACACAATGTCCCGTGTGAAGAGCAGTTTCACTGTAGCAGCATGTAGTGTGGAAACACATGCTTGAAACAACCACATAAATGACCAAAACATGTAGCCCCAAAGCAAACCTCGGAACCAGACTCAAAACAGTCTTCATGCTGCCTATTTTTCTCCTTCCTGTTTATATTAACCCCCCCCCCCCCCCCCCCCCCCCCCCCCACCCCTCCCGTTCCTGTCTGTGTCTCTGTGTGAGAATTTGGCCATGGCCCCTCATTCAGATCACTTCCAGCCCTGTTTTGAAGGTTTTCTAGCAGCATGACAATAGCTTTTGAGACTATTTTTATTTTTAATTGTTGAAAAATTACTGTAATAAAACATTCATCAGCACTGCAAAGAGATTAAAACTGATAGTTTAAATTTAATTGGATACATTTTAATTTAGGAGATACTGAATATTTGTTTAAAATGGATGATTGTAATTATTTTTCCCTTGTTTTTTGTTTTTTAAAGTTGACATGAAACACTACATTTATAAAGGCTAATTTACATTATGGAGCCCTGCTCTAAAAATTATGATAGATTCAATGGTGTCTGTGAAGCTGGATTTAAGTGTTTAAAGTTTTTAAAGCATGTGTAGCGCCATCTTGTGCCAGTACAAAACATGATGTCACTGGGTTGGTTGTTTGGTTGCTGCTAACAGACTTAGATTAGTTTTATTTAACTAGTGATAGAACCGATAACTCAGTGAAAAAAAGGAAACTGAAACTTAAAAACAGCCTAAAGGGGTCACTTCAGTACTGTCCCTGGCTGCAGGAATGAGCTTTATGTTAAACAAACACAGCACTTTACTTGTTAATATTATTTTTATTCATGTCATCTCATTATTTAATGCAAAACCCTATAAAAACCATTAGTCTTTTAAAAATAGAAAGAACTACCTAAACAAAAACAAATTCATTCAGTATCCTTATTTAGCCTTTTGACAAAAAAAAGTGCCATGATGAGATGCAAAAATAAAAATAGGGTTATCAATCCATCAATCAATCAAATGTAAATCAATCACATAGTCAGCGATATTGAAAAACCTTTTTAAAGCAGTCACAGATCAAGCCTAGACTTAAACCAGTGGATAAAGTCAGAATTTACAGCAGTCTGAAAAAAACACGTTTAGAATTTCACACAGATCCCAGAAAAAAAAACTGTGTCCACATTTTTACGCTAAATAACATAAAAAAAAGATACAAAATGGTGTCTATAAAGTCTAAACTAAAATAAAATAGAATAAAATAAGCTTAAAATACTACACAGTGTTTCTGTATGGAGTAAGATAACTGTCAAGATTTTTTGAAGCATAAAAAAAAAACTTCATTCATACTGCAAACCATTTCTGCCCATTTTAATCACATTTGGGACTTCATTATTTTCATTATTCAAAAGGCAAACAAAAGTTAAAACTTTCATGTTCTGTTTCCAAAAGACTTACTTCAATAAGTAAGACCTTACTTAGACAGAGCAAGCTTTGGAGTACCTAACTATCATGCTCATACAAATCTGTAGTAAGATTTTGGTTGTGAATGGGCTCCCAAAAAGAATCTCATAAGGAGAGAGATTTATTCTTGCGCTTCTTCTGTGCACCACAGAAGGTGTGTTTTTTTTGTAACATGAAATTGAAGGCGACCACAGAATGTGGGGGTCATTAGTTGATAGCCAGTCAGAAGTGCATAAACATCGCATGACAAATTTGCCCACTTCCGCCCAACTCATCTAGATGATTTTGATAGTGAGATGTGAGGAACAGGTTAGGTATCCAATAGCATTTTTGTTGTGTCGGTGTGAGACAAACCTGTAAAGCAGAAGTGTCACTGTTCCAGAAAAGACAAGACAAAGTAAGTTTATCAGACAAAAGTCCATACCACATCTCCTCAAAGTCCGATGAGGGTCCTCACTGAAATGAGCAGCACAATGTAGCCCATCAGGAGGCATAAAATCAGAATTTAGGGTTCACCAGATTATGTATTTCATCTAATAATCCTTTTGGAAGATGAGTTCTGGCTCAGTTTCCACTGGTAGACATAATCAGGCAAAGTTGGACTATATTTTACTCCTGAAAACTGAAACATTTTAGACACTAAAAAAGAATGGGTAAACAGTTGCCCGGACTCTTGGAACTGAAAAGCTCTCTTTAGGACATTCAGTAGGTGTGACCCCACTTAGCTTAAGTGGAACGCAATGCACATTCACGGATGATAGAATTTGTTACACCTGAATCGACCAAAAAAGGGAGAATTTCCCCGTTTACAATTAAATTCAGCATAGGCATTTTCTTATACGATTCTGACTGCAACTGTACATAAGTGCCTTGAAATAATGCGTTACAAGAAGCCTGCTGAGCAGGTTGTGTATGTGTGTGTTAGGCTGTGTTTGTGTGTGTTAGGCAACATACGTCAGTAATGAGTGTGAGTTGTGTGTGTGTGTGCTGTGTGTAGGTGATATCTCACTTCCCTTCTCTGCTGATCAGGCAACTAACCTTCATCTGACTTGTCTGGAGTCCTCCTCTCCGATCAGTGTGACCAAGGGAGTAGGAATGAGTTTACTATTGGGAGGGACACATATAACCTGACAGATCCGTAAATACTCGGAGCAAAGCATAAAAATGATTTTTCCGCCTCTCATTTGAAATTCATTGCAAATTGACTTCTTGTCCAGAAAGTAAACTTTATCCTACGTATGAAAGAAGGATAACAGGGGGGCGGGGGGAGCGCAGTGGCATGACGCTATGTTGCGCCTTCAAAATAAAAGCACGCGAGTTAAAAATATTTCTCCTCCGCGGTGTAATTTTTGGGTGGGACAAATGCGCCTGTCTCCAGTGTATTTACAGGATTTGTTTTGTTAGCTCTTGCTTTTCAAAGACAGTGAGGCATAAACAATGTGCAAAGCACCATTATTGCATGTTCTAATGAAGATGTTAAACAGCAGCTAAATGAATTTGTGTCCATGTTTGGGGTTTTTGTGTCCATTTTTTATTTAAAAAAAAATAAATCCTCAGCAATGACAACACTTAAAGGCCTCGGTTCAAAAAATCACTCTCAATGCATTTTTCTCTGCTATGCTCAAGATGCTCTCAACTGATATATTTTATGACCATTAAATGTTAGAGAGAAAATGAGGTCACAGTCACTTCCAGTGCAAAAACCTGCCTGTACACACAGACCCTAAATCACAGCAAACAACACAATAATAAGACAAGACTTTTAACTATTATACAAGACAGTAGGGGAAGATCAAGCATGAAGTGCGACGCTGTGTGTGAGCCAATGTGCACACGTGTGTTCTTGGTACCTCTGTCCGTGTACCAGTGTGACACAGTCCTGAATGCAGCCTTCAGTCAGCCTTGGAGAAAATAAACTCAACTTTTCCTTGGATTTTCAGAGTTGCTCAGTTCATACAGGAACTTCAGCAGTCTTGGTGAATGTGTCGCTGTTTGTTCCTCCAACTCAGCCTTTGAGTTGCATGCATGTGCCCAAAAGGCCACTAACACTTAACCGCAATCAGTTGAAATATAAGCACTTTATTACTAAATTAAATATCAATCCTTCCATCTTCTTTTGCTTATCTAATTCAGGGTTTTGAGGGAGGCTGGAGCCAACCACAGCTGCCATAGGGTGAGAGGTGGGCTAGACAGGTCACCAGTACTGTATGTCACAAAGCTTACACAGAGAGATATGCAACCATTTGCACTGACATTCACACATAGGGGAATTTAGACTCACCAGTTAACCAAACCCCACTAACTGCACATCTTTGGACTGTGGGAAGAAGCCAGAGAACCTATGCAGATATGGGAAGAACGTGTAAACTCCACACAGAAAAAGCCCTGACCAGATGCTGGATTTGAACCCAGGACCGTCTTGCTATAAGACAAGAGTGCTAACCACTGCACCACTGTGCTGCCCTGTAAAGTAAAATATATACCTTAAGACCTAAATCAATCATAACATTAAACTCACGTGGTTTTTGTTGAATAAGTGATCAGAGTTCTTTCTTTATCTGCTGAGCCCTGCTGCACTGGATCACCAAGAGCTTTGTCTTCATCCTCTTTCAGTCAGTGAAGTCTTTGCTTTTCTGGGTTGTTCCTCTGCAGCTTCCTTTGCACTAGAAAAACAAAGTGTGTGATTCCAGTGCAGGTTAGGAGTGCTGCCGATCCACTTTTCAAATAATCTCTTAGGATCTGAATGTTGAAGACAGACACACAAATAGCTCTGCTTACTGTTAGGCTAAAAGCTTCATATATACATAATCATTATAATGTGTCAGCAGCCTCCCCATAACTGCTGAAGTTAACCCAGCACTGAGCTTATACTTTAAATCACAATGTATTGAGTCTGCAGAATGCCACTGTGGAGGAAGGTAGGGATAGAGAGAGCATGATTCAGCTTGTGGAAATCCATAAGTACCTAGGCCCTGTCCTAAGAGCTTTTGAAACAAGCCAAAATATCCTTCTGACTCACTGACATTTGAAAATGTGTAACCATTTTATGGTCTCTTTTGATTACCTGGTAGACGCAGGCCCTTCAGGCCTGCTGAAAATACTGGTATGTAAAATCTCTAAAATGACTAATTTTATCTGTTCCTCTAGTAATAAAAACCAGATTTTCTCTAGTTTCTTTCATGTGGCTGTTTTATTGTGTGAAAAGTAATTAAAGATTTCTGACTGACCTGCTGTGTTGTATGTAACTGATTCAGGTCTGCAGGGCAGATTGAGCCGGAAGCTAAACTGCAGATGCAGCTGAAGGGTGTCAGAAAGAAATACTTCAGGATCTTCCAGACTCTTGGGACTAATGCAGAACCACTGAGGGGGCTTGACAATGAAGATGAGAGAGGGATGTATGACAGCACTTCAGAAACCAGTTCAGATGAGGATTTCTAACTATGATGAGGTGTGGATCTTTCCATCCATCCATCCATTTTCTTCCGCTTATCCGGGGCTGGGTTGCAGGGGCAGCAGCCTAAGCAGAGAAGCCCAGATTTCCCTCTCTCCAGCCATCTCCACCAGCTCATCCGGAAGGACCCCAAGGCGTTCCCAGGCCAGATGAAAGATATAATCTCTCCAGCGTATCCTGGGTCTGCCCCGGGGCCTCCTCCCGGTAGGACATACCCGGAACACCTCACCCAAGAGGCATCCTAGTCAGATGCCCGAGCCACCTCAACTGGCTCCTTTCGTTATGGAGCAGCAGCAGCTCTGCTTTGAGCGCCTCCTGAATGGCTGCACTTCTCACCCTATCTCTAAGAGAGAGGCCAGCCACCCTTCAGAGGAAACTCATTTCTGCCGCTTGTATTTGTGATCTTATTCTTAAGTTAAGGTGTGGATCTTTTTCTCTAAATTTTGCCCATATTTATTGTGAGAGTAACTTTGATTTGCGTTCTCTGTTAGGGGTCTTGGGGATGATGCCCATCAGCATGACTGCTGCCTCCCCTCTTCATACTTGAGAATGACAGCTGACTGATGTATTGAGCTTCTTTGTTAAATCATTTAAATGTAGAGTCCACAAATAAAATCTACTACACCTTTTATCAAATGCAATAATTTGTTCTTCTCAGTCCTCTATCTCCATCAGGTGTGTGTGTACTGTCTGTACTCAGCCCTGCAGCTGTCAGTAAAAAATAAATGGTGACTCATACTGAGCATGTTGTTTCAGGTGCATTGGAGATAGGAGTGCACTTTTCAATATTCTATTTTGGATCTCTGATCTCAAAGATTGATTTTTCAAGAATGGCAGTTTATTCTTTAACATTACACCAGGCAACTATTTGAGATTTTATTGGCTCTTGAATTTGGTGTCACCTTCTAATTCATTGTGGTGAGAGTACAGAACAAGCATGTCTTCCTCCTGCACATCCAGGATATGTAGTATTTGTATACCTTATATTTTGGGCCAAAAATGTAAACAAAAAGCTTTGACAGCACAACAGTGCCTATGATATAGGACATAAGTTAGTGGCAGTGGCACAGTGGGTAGGTGTTTGCCTTACAGTTGGCGGGTTGCCGGTTTGAGCCGCGTTGTGTCCTTTGGCAAGACAGTTAAACCACATTGCCTAATGATAGAGCCGGTCTCTGGCTGCATGACCACAGATGAGTGATCTGGAATGATCATTTCGTTGTGTGCCTTGTGTGCGCAATGACAATGAGTTGAATCTAACATAAGTTACTGTGTTCACAGACAAAAATGCTGTTGGTGGTGTTTCTATCTAATTAAACATCATGACATGTTGATTGAAATGAATCTGGAAATGTTTTCATATTCTGTATGTTTTACAAAATGTTACAATGTGAACAGCTGATATAGTCAATGATTATTTCAATCTTACGTCACCTGTTCAAGTCTGCCTACCTGTGACTATCACCCTGTTGTCTCTTCTCACAGCAAATTAAAATAATGACCTACAAAAAGTATGAGTTTGATACTAATCAAATGTATTTTTAACATTAATGTGACATCACAATAAATATCAAATAAACAATAAAAATAAAAGTGAATGTCATTTTTTAAAAATTAAAGATAATGTGCAAATAAGTAACTAAAAACAGCCTCTGCAGGGTCAGAAAGTCTCAACGTTCAAATAAGACCCATGAAATATAAGTATGTTAATGTAACCCATTTTTTAAAATTACTTAATGTGACCCTCACAATAAAAATTTAATAAATAATGAAACTTAAAGTGCAAGTAGTTGTTGGTTCTTAAACAAAAGGGCAATGTACAAATAAGTAACAAAAATGTCCAAAAGCTCAAATAAGGCTTCAAATTAAATCAGAGACATTTTTTCCTGTCCAAAATAACTATGAAAAGTTTACAGACAATTTAATTCGTGAATTGATGATTGCGGAGGAGGAATGTGACACGCTCTGGAGACGACGTTCCCAGCTGCTGA
This sequence comes from Archocentrus centrarchus, assembly GCF_007364275.1. NCBI lineage: Eukaryota > Metazoa > Chordata > Actinopteri > Cichliformes > Cichlidae > Archocentrus > Archocentrus centrarchus. Next base: position 31,528,343 of record NC_044359.1, on the reverse strand, counting down.
CAATCATGGTGAAGGTGCTGTCTGTCAAGACTTCAGCCATTTGAGGGGTACATGGACCTCTTTACAGGACAAACTTATCTGCACTCCTTTGCTCAGTATTACTAAAATGGAACAAAACAGAAAGTTTATCTCTGACAATGATCTGTCTAATGCCAGTTAAACCATTTAACTGTTTATATTGATATGCTACAACCCACAGATTAACTACCTAATGTTAGATGGAAGAATGAACACTAATATTAATGTGAGGAAAAAAAAATAGGAGACAGCATAGCTGCTCCTTGTGCCCTTCACTTGTTACCTAACATAACTGAAATGGTGTTCGCTTTGCAAGCATCATTCATGAGACCTTGTTTCCATGAAAGATTTGATACGCAAGATTGTAAAGCTAGAGTGACACCTTGTGAGCTAAAATTTAAACTACAGTGATGGTGCAGAAATGATGGATGATGTCAGGAAATCCAGAGAGACAGTGGGTAGCCTGGCCTATTTGGTTACATGTACAAGACTAGATTTGAGTTTTGTAGTAAGTAAACTGAATATTTTACTGAGCCAGCTGAAGTGGACTACAGTGAAACATGTACTGAGATATCTGAAAGGGACATCTGAGAAAGATCTGTTCTACAGAAAATGTGATAGTGAGAAACTGAGAGTCCGAGTATACGGTGATGCAGTTTGGGCAGCTGATGTAACTGACAGATGAAGTACGACCAGTTATCGTAAAAGTCTGAATGAAAATGGTCCTTTGATTCCATGGAAAACCAAAAAGCAATCTATTGTTGCTTTATCCACCTGTGAAGCTGGGTACATGCTGTTAGCTGCAACTGCGCAACTGTGTCTGTACCTGGTACAACTATTAAAAGGTATCAATGGACAGCAGCGTGCACCATCTAAGGTTTATGAAGGTAACCAGGGTACAATAGTGTTGGCAAAGAATGCTGTAACCAGAGAGAGATGTAAGCATGTTGATATAAAGTATCACTTTGTAAGGTCAACTGTGAATGAAGGAAAAATCATTTGGATTATTGCCGAACAGATGATGGTAGCAGATGTAACGACAAAACCTGCCACAAAAGCTAAGATGGTTAAGTTTGAAAGGTTTATGTTTGGAGATCGACCATGTATCAGCGCACACAGTGTAAGGTGAGAAACCTCATGTGTTTTTGTTATTTAAAAAGATGACAATATGAGAGCAAGTGGGAGGTGTTGGCATATATAAAAAATATGCACTCAATTGTGAGAAGAGCGTCTTTACTTTGTGCTGTCTGCAGACAGTTTTTGAGTTAAGAGATGATATGACAGAGGATGGTGGCAGCCAATGAGATGTATTGTGTTTGGCATGTGACACATACTGGTGGGTGTTAAAGTTTCACGCTCTTGGAAGTTCAAGTCCAGGAAAAAGCTGAAGGTGACTGTGTGTTTATTCCTCCGTAATTACCGCTGATGTAGTTTAGGCATTCACGCCTGATCTCTGCGCATTTCTTCTTTGCTAACATAACTCCTGCATTATAAATGATGCATAAATTATATGGTTTTGCCTGGTATGGTTTCTTTGTATCTGATAAGCCCCGGGGATGCATGCACCAATAGGACTGGCTTTTGTGTGTTATTATTCCTCCATTAAGGCTCAGATCGGTTTGATGTTTGAAGGCGCAGTGATAGAGGAAACAAAAGTACAGATGTTTGTGTAGGGAGTAAAAGTTCAAAGTAGTCAGAAAAATAAATATTCAAATAAAGTACAGATACCTGAAAATTCTACATAAGTAGAAACAGAGATGTAAGCATATTCCTGCCTTTGTCAGCCTCCTGCCTGACCTTCAGGTTCACCTTAGCTGCTGGTCTCCTGCCCGGCCTTGTCACTGTTTGTCCACCAGAGGGCTTCCATCATCTACATCGGCCTCCAATCGAGCCTCCCATGGTGTCCCGTCGCCAACACCAGCCTCCAGCCAAGCCACTGGAGGGTCTTCATCCCCAAACTGTCCCTCAGCCTTGCTCTTCCTTCTCTGGGTCAGCCACCTGAGCTGTCCTGCTGCTGTGCCCTCAGCCAGGCCAACCTCCTGAGCTGTGATCACTGCTTTTTGGACTGGTTTTGTTAGTTGGTTCTGATCAGCGTTGGAGCTGCATATTTGAGTTTACACTTTGCCTTCCGATTCCTGCATTTGGGTTCACAATCCGCCTGTCACAGCGCTGGTTTATGACACTTTAGTGCAAAAATCTACAAAACCTAGTCTTAAAAACAGAGTGCTACATAAACACAAACACAGTCATTCTTACTGTTTATTTAGCCGCTTTGACAAAAAAAATAAAAAAAAGAGGCACCAGAATGAGATGTTCTAAAGAAACACATCATATCACATATTGTGTGCTAAGAAATATTCATCTTAATTTGATATAAATTTTACTGGTATGAAGTCATACTTCTAATAAAATTAAGTAAATTCTTCAGAAACATTTTCAAAAAGCAAATGCATATAAATCCCATAGTCATTAATACTAAACTGGTTTAATAAAGGGGTGATTTAAACTAGTGGCTACACAGTCAAATTTTATAACAGTTTCAAAAGCACATAGATCCCAAATTTTCACGGTAAACAGCATAAACAATAAACATAATAGAAACAGTGTCTAATTGTGTAAGACACAGCAAAATTTATGCAAAAGCTAGTTTACACACTCAAGCTGCAAATATTTCTGCCTATTTTAATCATTTTACACTTTCTTATTCTGCTTATTCAAGGGACAAACAGAAGGTAAAACTTTCATAAAACCTTGGTCCTGTTTCCAAGACTTCTGATGTTCTAAACATAGACCTTATTTAATTCAAGTAAGTAAAGCCTTACTTACACAGAGCAAGATTACCAAATGCTTTAGTTGGTCTTTTCACAGTGCAGAAAGGAGCTGCAGAGGAGGCCTCCTCCCAGGAACAGAAACCCTGCAGTAAACCAGCCAATGTGGATTGAAGCACCCAGTTCCCTCTTTGGAGAGTCAGGAGGCAGGAGAGGACTGTCGAAATTACCCTTGATGCTGATGGTGGTCAAGCAGATTGCTATTAACACAAAGATGCCTGCAGTGAGAAAGACAAGTCCAGCAGCCATAGCCATTTTGCTCTTTTCCCTTTTGTCTGGCACAAAGTTGATAAATCTGGTCCCAGCAACACCAGTCAAGATCCCAAAGACCCCGGTGATAATTACAATAATGATGAATGGTTTGGCAACCTCCCGGTCTTGAGTTACTGACACCTGTGTCAGGTGGAGGTCACACAGAACTTCCACAAACCCCCAGAGAGCACCTGAGAATCATTAATGCTGGAATCATTTGATAATTTTGGGACTCTCCTATTTGGGAGACCACAGATGATAGTCATCCCCATAAAGCTAAAGGTGGCCAAGGCCAAGCCCAGTCTTTCAGAAGCAGTCATGGTGAAATTGTGTCAGTCACTTCAAAGAGGAAAGAGTGCGTTCTTGAGAGCTGCGGCAATTTGTCTCTGAGAAAAGAACTGAGTAGGAAGTGGTTTCTTTTTTTTTCTTAACTCAGAGAAGAAGTTGACTGTGACTTCCTAGCTCCCTCGTCACATAATTTAAGGAAAACACTGTAAATATTTTAGTCAGTATTTTAATACTGGCAGCAGGATTACTAGCACTTTAAAGATTAGAGTAACCATACTGTAATTATTTTACAGTTTTTTAAATAGCCTTTTACAGGATGATATTTTATGCTTTTATAAACAATGCTGTAAAAAACCCACTGATGCTGTATTTTTACTTTCCACAGTATATGTCTAGCAGTGCTATAAGGTTTTCAGTAATTTTGTACAGCAATGTTGTAATTTCTACAGTAAATTATTTACAACTACAATATTTGAAGAACAAAAAACAATATCTAATCTAGAGATACTGTTATTGTCATGATCCTGAGTCTGTTGACCCAGTGTTTTGGTTTTGAGCCTTGACTCCAATTTATGTTATGAACTGTTTATTGTGGTTTTCTTGTTTCCTTGGTACGTTTTCTGGTTTTGCTGTCACGGCTGCTGCGGCTAACTAAGCAGGGAGGACCTCAGAGCAGGACACAGGCGAGAGCAGGATGGATACTTTAGATTTTATTAACAAAGTTTTAACTTAAATAGGCCCAACAGAAGACAGCTACACGAAGAAAACCCGAAACTTGAAATCCAAAACTAGAAAACCGGAAAACACTAAAGACACAGCAGGAATGTCAAACACAGACATAAAAATGACGAGGACTCAAACACAGAACTAAACAATCAGGGGATCAGACATTCACAAAGAAACAGCAGGAAGGGAAACTAAACAGAACATCTAAACAACAAACTGAGAAAACTATAAGAAACACTAAAAGGCACAACCCAAGAAAAACAAAACAGAGCTATACAAAAGAAACACAAAACACTGGGTCACCGGCCCAGGACCCTGACATTTGCCTTGTTATGAGTTTTTATTCTTAGTTTTAGTTTGTTTGTATCTTTCAGTTAGCCAAGTCTTGTGCATGTTTTAGTTCCCTCAGTGTGCCTGCCTCCTCATGTGTCAAGTCTGGGTTTCTGTGTTCCTGTTTATTTACTTCCTGTTTTATTTTCCTAGTCTCTTGTTCCCTGTGGGTTGTGTTCAGTTTTGCTTCCCCTCGTCTCTTTAGCATCATTCTGTGCACCTGCCCTTCTCAGCTCTTCCCACTTGTCTCCTCACCCTGATGTGTTTATACTGTCTGCATGTTTCACTTGTCCTTTGTTGCGTCCTCATTGTCGTTTGCTACCCCTGATGTGCTCCCTCATACTCATGCTCATGTCTAGTTCAAGTAAGGTTTGAGTTTTGTGCTGCTGGTTCTGGACCAGCTCTGTTATGTTCCTGAACTCAAGCCATTAAAGCTGAAGTTTAAGTGTAACTCACCCCTCCTGAGTCCTTCTTTGGGGTCCTCTGCCTGCCTGCCACAGCAATTTCATGACTTTAATTTGCAAGAAACATTTTTTAATTTCTGGTTAACTGCACAATTTTCCATCTGTCTTGTTTTTTTTAACAAAAGGTAATATTTATTAAAACCCTAACTTTTATATTCTCATACATTAACATATTCTTCTTAATAATTTGTACCTAAAAACACAGTATTTTCTACAGAATTACACCGTATTAGTGGCAGCAGTAAAGTCATGCATGTGTGCAAAAAGATGGCAAATACACGCTTTCTTAAATTCAGTAATTTATCGTACTACAAACACTTTTATATAATAAATACCCGATCAAAAATCAGCTGCAGATACACTCAAATGCCATAATTTTGAACTACAAGTGGCAATGGCAGTTGTGCCCTACAGCCTTGGTGAATTTGGCATAGAAAAGCACTTGAACCAGTTCTCCACCTGCTACAGAACAGAACAAAACCTACCATGGCTCCCTATTACCATAAATTGGCTTAAAATGGACTCTACAAGCAGACTCTGTTATCAGTTATCAGTGACATTATCAGTCCATTCAATGGACGTTATTTAAAATTTGTTGTAGATTAAAGAAATGGGAACATATATGTTTTTGTGACAGGCTGGTAGTAACAAATTGTTTAAATATACAATTTAAAGTTGGTTCTTTGCTAAGTTATCACCACAATGGTGGTCTAGAACTTTTATCACTATTTTATGCCCATCAAACTGTTATTTTCATGCACTTCAGATGTTATTAGTCCATTTAATGTACATTATTTAACATTTGTTGTAGATTAAAGTAAAGAAATGTTTTAGTGACAGGCCGGTAATAACAAACTGTCTAAATATACAATTTAAAGTTGGTTCTTTGCTAAATTATCACCACAGTGGTGGTCTAGAACTGCCCAACTTTTATCACTACTTCTTAGCCAATAGATTGCAGTAGGTTTCAAAATGGATCAAGCCAAGCTTGTTACACAGCCCATGGCTGGACCTAGAATAATCACTCTGTGGAAAAGTAAAAATCTCTGATCTGGCTTTCATTAGCTCCAGTATTAAGCATCACAACTGCTTCAAAAGCCTTAACGTACACACACCCCTGACAGCCTGGTGGGAATTTTAAAAAAGGTAAGTTTTCACTTATCACATGTAAGACCCGTCTGTAACAATCCAAAAATAATAAAAATAAATAAAGGAAATGGGGAAACACTAACAATAGAGAGTTTATAGAGGTCATCTTGGAAAAGCAATTGTTTTTGGCACAACAGTGCATTCAGTTCATGATTTTAAAAAAGTTATCTGTTATGTGCAGACACAACACTGATTCATGCCTTGAGTTAGGTGCTTCTTTAATCTTTGAAAGATTCATAGGTCACTGATAAGTGGGTTAACAAACAAAAAAAACTTTCCTCTGAAAATGATCAAGTACAAGGACTGGACTGAAAGTGAGTGAAAAAGCAGCCAATGTCCAAAGAAAAACTTTGAAAGGTCTTCAGAAAGCCTGGGAACTATTGCTGAAGGCCATTTTAACAAATTACAAGAACGTCTGGCTCAACTGAACAGTGGTTTTAAAGTCAACGTTTCAACGTCATTGTTTCCACAGAAAACCACAGCAGGTATCAGTTTTAGGTTGCTCAGATAGATTGTGGTTGTTTACTGAGCCTTGGTACTGTTTTTAGTCATTGTGTTGGGCAGTAACCATTCGATCTAGTTTTAAACAATAAGAACACGTGGGCAGTATTTTAGAATGTCAAGCAACTAAAGCAGAGTTTATAATATGTGTCTAATAAAGAAATACAGAAACTTCTAATATCTCTCGAATGTGTTAGGAATGAATGTTTTATTAATTACAGGAGAGAAAACACACTGTGTGTGCCAGTAAAGAGAAAGATTGGTCAGAAATAAAGGTTTGTGTCATTTGTGTGAAAAATATAATCCATTCGTTTAGGTTTACAGTCTCACTTGGCTTCCTCAGAAATTTACACCAAGCCATAGTGACATCATCTAATCTCTCCTCATTATATTCACCTGTTGCAAACATAACTCTTTTCATACCCCACTCTTCATTTCATCAGTTATTATTAATCTCTGGCTCTTTTCCACAGCATGTCTTTTGTCCTGTCTTCCTCCCCTCACCCCTAACCAGTTGTGGCAGATGACTGCCCCTCCTTAAACCTGGTTCTGCTGAAGGTTTCTTCCTTTTAAAAGGGAGTTTTTCCTTCCCACTTTCAATAAATGCTTGCTCATAGGGGGTCGGTTTGATTATTGTAGGATCTTTACCTTACAATATAAAGCACCTTGAGGCGAATGTTTGTTGTGATTTGGTGCGATATATATATAAAATTTATTTTATGGGGAACTTTGAAATTCAAAATGTCAACCTTGGAGTGTTATTGGAGGACATAAGATAGAAAGATAACTTTTGTGACATTTTTAAAATGTTTCATTTTCGTGTAGAAAATCATAGTCAGTGAAGTTACCATATTTGGTTAATTGCCAGTAAGTGTTAAAAAAAAAAATCCAAGAAGTGTATATATAAAAATACAAGAAAAACTCATACAGTCAAAGGAATATGTATTTTGGAATATTATAAAAGATTCATTTGAACATCAATTTTTTTGAACATTACAACATACACATTATACATTTATACATCATTAGGCCATTTCTTCATGACCACATTCTTCAAGACCACATGCTTCTTAACATCACTGAGGTCTGGGATGGGCTTATAAAGCAAAGAGTAGGACGCATTTTATGTTTCTGTCGGCCAGCACCACATGTAAAACACCAGAACACGACAGAAAGATAATTAACACACGCAACGCACCTGTACAAGCATAAAGGCCAGCCAATTACGTAGGTTATGTCGTAGCTCTACAAAGACCCGGCGCTGAAGTCTGAATCAGGAATAAGATAGAGGAGAAGTCTGGGGAGAGGGAGGTCTGGGCTTCACTGCTCAGGCTGCGGCCCTGCCACCCAGTCCCAGATAAGGGGAAGAAAATGGATGGATGGATGTTTGTAAGTGTGGTGCATCATTCATAATGCACCACACTTTTAAGTTGCAATTTATTCGTTTTTTGAATGTTATTTTCTCATATTTTAATGATGCTTAAACATCGTTTGCAGCAAAACATTTTTATATATTTAACATCAACTTGAGTTTTTTTTCTTCGTTGTCTGTTTGGAGTATAAAGTGCAGTGTTCATAATGCATGATGCGCAATGCCGCACAGTTGAGCAGCATTTAAAGTGCGATTCATTATTGAAGGTTTCAGATTAAGGTTAATGGTTTCAGATACCTTTGTTTAGAGAGAATTTTGTCCATTAAACAGTCCTAAAATTTAACTTGATATCTGAGTGTTTCTAGATGTTTCTTAGACTACTCGGTTAGTCTAATTTTTTTTCCTCGTTTAGGAAATTAGTCACCAGGAACATCCCTAGTAAAGACCATACAATAATTACATAAAATATATAGAGAGAATTACTGTATAGTGTTTTCATGTTTAATCTGTTTATTCCATGAGAGTTTTTTCATGTGGTTGTTGTTATGGTTTTGTGCTGAATTTTCTGTCTTGGAATTTATCTTATTTGCACAATTTTATTTTTCCCCTGAACAACTAAGGCTAACAACTCTGAGTTTGTTAAACCTAAGATGAGGAAACTGTTGCAGAAAGAGTTAGCTCTCAATCAGTTACTGGGGTAACAGACTCTCTGAACTATACCTGCTCACTGGCAGGTTTTCTTTAACAAAATGAATTTCTCTCTGACTCCTCCTCTCCTACTGCGCCTGAACCAGCTGACTGACACTCCGATTCACTCATTCATAAAGTCGCTGTCAAACTGCATAGAGGAGCAAATTAATTTGCTGAAGTCTGCACTTTTACAAACCCTAAATCCCATTTAGATGTTAGTTAGTTAGTTAGGTGTTGAGGAACCAACACCTGGACCTTGTGTTTTCTTTTTGATGGATAGTTGCAAAATGTTCTCTGCTCAGATGCTGATTTTGTTCACTAAGGCAGCTGTACAGCCTAACCATGCTCAAAGCCTCACCAGAGTGAGCTACTTGTGCTACATTTTCTACCATCTTTCGGTTTTCTGCATGATCATCAGATCTTTGTGGTTCGATTGATCTTGTAACATCAGATCTTACAGTGATCACGCTGGCTGTTCATGTCTTGGTGATCCTGAAGTCTAATAAAAGGGAATCTGGTTTTTAAGATCAGGGGCTTCTGTATTCAGTGAATGCAAATCATGCATGCATGCAGGATTTTTTTAGTATGGGGTTAGAGTGAAAAGAACCACAATATCCTGTTTGTTTGAATCGCTTCAAAGTGTGGCTGCACGCATGCTTTGCAGAAACACTTACTTGAAACAACCACACAAACCAACCAGCACAAGTGCAGCAGAGGTGGCAAAGGTACAGACATTCTTTACTGAAGTAGAAGTACAGATACTTGTGTTAAAAAAAATCCATCCATCCATCCATTCTCTTCTGCTTATTCTTTTCAGGGTCCAGTAAAAGGTGAAGTGCTAAATCAACTTTACTCAGATAAAAGTGAAAAAGTACAGGCTCTGAAATTTACTCAAAGTAAGAAAGTAAAAAGTTGCTCTTCAAAGGACATTTCTACCTTCCCACCTTGTTTTTTTTAACCTCCACACCTAAACAGAAAATGAGTACAGTCAGAAGTTAAAGTGGGATTCAGCAAGTGGGTGAACCCTAAGCTCAGTTGCATTGGCTCAGCGTGGGGAAAAGAATCACAACTCTCAATCATTTCTATTGAGAGCTCCAGTAGATTTTCTTAGTGTGCAGGCTGTGATCAGCTGACCTGTGCTGCTGCTGCTCTGTGTGGATTTACATAGATGAATTCAACAAGATGGGATCTCCAAGCTGATTCCCATGAACCCGTTCCACAGCACTGCTGAATCCGCTGATTAGCTGTCTGCTTGTGGTAGGAACGTCTCAGTTATTGGCAGAGCTGGGAAGTAACGAAGTACAAATACTTCAATACCGTACTTAGAATTTTAAGGTATCTATAATCTATTTGAGTACTTATTTTTCTGACAACTTTTTATTGTTAATCCCTACATTTTTACACAAACGTTTGTACGTTCTACTCCTTACAATTTCAAAGCAGGCTCGTTACACATAAGAGACAAGTGTTATGGCTTATTCCTCCCCAGGGCTTATTGCATACAAAGACCTGAAAGAGGCAAAACCATGTCATTTATGTGTCATTTATAGCACTGTACTCAGGAGTTAAGGTGGGCAGGAATGATCCAGAAAAATGTTTTTGTCGCGGTACTTCAACATCTTAGCTAGCGTTACAGAAGAGGAGCAAAAATAAAGGGAGGAACTTGTGGCAGGTAATTTGCGGTGTTTCTAAGAGCTCAACAAATATTAGTAAACACATAAACTGTGTGCAGTTTGTCACACAGTGTGTCTGGTAGCTAAAGGTCCAGCTGCTGTATTTACAGGGACAGAAAAGAAAGAGAAGTTCACTCAGAGAAGGAGAGAGGTTAGATTTAAACAGTATGAACAGTATAGTGTCAGTGTAGGGGATGGAAATCACATGAAATAGCACATGAAATACTGGGTTACGTCTTGTTTAATTCAACTGTGTAAATCCACAAAGAGCAGTAAACCTCAGAGGCAGGTGATCACAGCCTGCACACAGAAAATCTACTTTAATCCATGACTGTACTCATTTTTGTGTTTAGGAGATGAGGCACAGTCACCTTCTACAATGTAGGTCACAGCAAAAAGAGCTTTTTTTTTGTTTAAATTAAAATTGAGATTGAAATAAAGATTGTATTCACATAATAATATTGATCATATTTTATTATGTTAACATAGCACAAGGTTCAGTTATATTTGCACAAAACAAGCTGGTAGCGATGTCCTTCATAGAGCTACTTTTACTTTCTTACTTTGAGTACATTTCAGAGCCTGTACTTTTTCACTTTTACTTGAGTAAAGAAGTTGATTCAGTACTTCAGCTTTTACCAGAGTATTTTTTTAATACAAGTATCTGTACTTCTACTTACTTACTGCATGTCTATACTTTTGCCACCTCTGGTCATTGGATTGATACCAACAGTGAACACTGACTTACCAGTGTACTCTGATTCAACTCTGATTGACTAAAACTCTGAGTAACTTAATTCTGACTTTTATGACTGGATCATATTGACTTGGACCTAAAAACAAAACAAAACACTTTCCTCTGGATTAACACACAATAATTTGGAGTTACTTAAGCTTAGGGTAAATTATATTAAAGGGACAATTTCATTTTATTTCAGTTTTATGTAAAGGGTGCTGTTTTGTTCTGTGTAAATACTTTGCAGTTTCATTGGCTTCATATAAATGGAAACTAAAGTTGCAGTTCAACTGAGTTTCTTATTTCACTCAAACTTAACTCCTTACAAACTTAAAGCAATGTGTATCCAGGAGTGTGTTACATGCTTACACTGACTTTTGTGTTTTGGGATTTATCTTATTTTCGTTTTTTCCTGTAATCTTTTTTTTTTCCTGTTAATTTTTTTAAGTTATCTTTTTTGACTCTTTGCAATCCCAGCCTTTATGGGAAGAAGTTTATGGATAAAAACATGTTTTTATATTCACTGCCGCTACCAGGGGTCTGTTTTGTTGTTATAATGTTAATCTTGATCCTTAGGAAGAAATGCTGAATTTAATTAAAAGGGAACTGATTTGATTAAGAATTTAATACATGTATGAGCTCAGGGGTCTTTGTATCTATGTGTGTAATTCATGTGAACAATGTATGCATGCAAACACAATACCTAGTATGAAAACCAGTTTCACTGTAGCAGCACATAGCTTGAGAAGTACAACCACACAAACCAACCGACACACATGCAACACCAAACCAAACCTTTTGGTCAGGCTCGAAACAATCTGTCTCATTTGCTCTGGTAAAGTTACAAAGTCTAAATATTTGGTATAGATCGTTTAACACAACAGATGAGTTGATGTGCAAAATCTGAGATGAACATGCAACACATGTAAAATAATTTTAAAAATAAATGACACATTGAGTTTTGTTTTTTCAGAAATGTGTTTTAAACTAACTTAGAAATACAAAGACCAAAGTTCGACAGCACTGTCTTTGTTAACAATATTTTCATCCTCCTAACATCTTGTAATTTAATGCAAAAATATACAAAACTTAGTCTTTTAAAAACAAAGAGTACGATATAAACACAAACACAAATTCATTCTCACTCTGTTTATTTAGCCTTTTCACAAAAAAAGAGCCACCATAAAGAGAAGGAAACAAAAGAAAATACAATCTCACAAAATGTTCTTGTATTCAATCAAACAAACAAAAAAAAAATCAAACAAATTCTGCAAGAAACAAAAAGCAAAAGCAAATCCCATCATCAATACTGCAGCAGTTTAATAAAGAAACAGTAGCCAAACATCAGACCTGGCCTTAAACCACTGGCTACAGTCAGATTCTACAGCAGATTTTAAAGCACATGCATTTGATTTCATACAGATCCTACGAAAAAAAAAATCTATGTCCCTATAATATTTTAATAGTAAACAACATAAAGAGTAATCATAAAATAAAAATAGAAAAGGTGTCTGTAATGGTTCAGGATACAACAAAATATATCCAGTTTCTGCTTATTTTAATTACATTTCAAACACTGTTATTCTACTGAATACAGGGACAAAGAGATAGAAAATCTTCATAAAACATTTGTTTTGTTCTAATAGACTTAAAGATGTCTAAACAATGGTCTTATTAATTCAGGTAAGTAAAGCCTCACTTAGACAGAGTTGTTTTAGTCAGTCCCATCCCTGCAGAGAAAGGAGCTGCAGAGGAGGCCTCCTCCCAGGAACCACAGCCCTGTGGTGATCCAGCCAATGTAGATGGAGGCTCCCAACACCCACTTCAGAGAGTCAGGAGAGCCAGGAGACCGCTCATAGTTGAAATTATCATTGATGGTGTTGGTGATCCAGCAGACTGGTATTAGTACAAAGAGGCTTGCAATGAAGAACACAACTCCAGAAGCCATGGCCATTTTGCTCTTTTTCCTTTCATCTGGCACAAAGCTGATGAACTTGCTCCCAGCAACACCAAGCAGGATCCCAGTGAACCCAACAATGATGGCAATGATGATGAGCGCTCTGGCAGCCTTCAGGTCTTGAGTTATCGGTGCATTTTCATATATGAAGCACCGAGTCCCATACATATTGTCGGTCACACAGAGCTGCCACAAACCCCTAGAATATACTGTAGAATCACCACTTCCTGAACCCTGGACTTTTAAGACTTTCCATTGTGGGAGAGCACAGATGAGGATGGTCACCGCAAAGCTGATGATGGCCACGGCCAAGCCTAGAAGCTGTCTTACACCTGCCTTCATGATGAAACTGTCGATCTCTTCAAGGAGGAAAGCTGATGTCTAAATGACAACTGCAGCAATTTATCTCTGAGAGAACAGCTGAGCAGGAAGTGGTCTTTTTTTATGCTCAGAGGAGGAGTTGACTGACTCGTACACACTGTAACACACTCATTAAGAAAAACACTGTAAATTTTACGATCAAATACTAGCAGCAGGGTTGCCGGCACTTCACTGTCAAATTTCAGTGACCATTCAATCATTGTATCTGGAGTAAATTCTCCAGAAAAATATCCAGAAAGCAGATGCTAATAATAACTAACAGACACCCAGCACAGCAGGTTTTTTTATTTATTATGATGAGCAGTGAACATTTGATCTAGTTTTAAATAATAAGAAAGCATGAACAGTATTTTTGAATATCAAGCAAGTAAAGCACAAGTTGTAACTGGTGTTTAATACATGCAGCCTACAAGAAATTAATGATCTATACTGCACAGAAAACATGCTGTAAATAAAAGTCTCAATGAAAACTTGGTGCTTTCAGATGACTTTAAACCAGAACTCACAACAGTTTTAGTTTTTATTTTCTCAGCTGCAGATTCGGTGCTGTTTAAGGAATAGAGTAAAGATTAAATATAAAAACAGAATTCAAACATAGGCTTAGTCTACGTACAAATTTGTTATGATGACACCCTCTTAAAATAATGGCCTAAGTAATTTTTTTCAGGATTTTCAGAAAACACTAAAAACGTAACCAGATATTAAAAATACAATGATTTAGGCAAAAAATTATTTTTTTTATTTTTTTTTAAAATGACTTCGAATAGCACGGTGGAATAGTGCTTAGCACTGTTGCCTCACAGCATGAAGGTCCTGGGTTTGATTCCACCTTGGCCTGGGCCTTTCTACAGTATGTGGAGTTTGCATGTTTTCCCCATGTTTGTGTGGGTTTTCTCCAGGTGCTCCGGTTTCCTCCCACAGTCCAAAGACATGCACTTAGTGGGGTTAGGTTAATTAGTGGATGGTTATCTGTCTTTCTGTGTTAGCCCAGTGACAGGCTGGCGACCTGTACAGGGTGTACCCTGCCTCTCGCCCTATGACATCTGGGATAGGCTCCATCCCACCCGTGACACTGAAGAGGATAAGTGGAAGAAAATGGATGACTTAGGCCATTATTTCAGGAAGGTGATGATGAGGTCAGCAGGTAGGATACAGTGTAGATTTTTTAGGATCACATATTATTGCTTATAGAAAAATAAAATTGCTTGCTGCCAACAGAATTTATCACACTGAATTTATTTCCTCCATGACCGTCTTCTTCTTTCAGCTGCTTCCTTTAGAGGTCACTACAGCAGAATATCTCACCCTATCCCTAGCCTCCTTTCTATCACACTAACTCTCTGTATGTCCTCCTTCACTGCATCCATGAATCTTCTCTGTGATCTTCCTATTTTCCTCCTGCCTGGCAGCTCCATATTCAACATCCTTTGTCCAATATGTCCACTATGCCTCCTCTGCCCATGTCCAGACCATCTCAGCCTTGCCTCTCTAAACTTTATCTCCAAACTGCTCAACCGGAGCTGCCCCCCTGATGTACTAATTTCTAAACCTGCCCATCCTGGTCACTCCCAAAGAAAATCTTAACATCTTCAACTCTGCAACCTCCAGCCCTGCCTCCCTTTTTTTTGTTGTTGTTGTTGTTTGTTTGTTTGTTTGTCAGTGGCACCTTCTCCAAACCGTACATCATAGCAGGTCTCACAAGCATTTCACAAACCTTCCCCTTCACTCTTTCAATTCAGTTCAATTCAATTCAATTTTATTTATATAGCACCAAATTACAACAAACTGTCGCCTCAAGGAGCTTTGTATTGTGGGTAAAGACCCTACAATAATACAGAGAAAACCCAACAGTCAAAACGACCCCCTATGAGCAGCACTTGGCCACAGTGGGAAGGAAAAACTCCCTTTAAACAGGAAGAAACCTCCAGCAGAACCAGGCTCAGGGGGGGGCAGTCATCTGCTATGACCGGTTGGGCTGATGGGAGAGAAAAGACATGCTGTGGAAGAGAGCCAGAGATTAATATCAATTAATGATTAAATGCAGAGTGGAGTATAAACAAAGTAACTAAGGTGAATGAAAAGAAACAGTCTATTGTGGGAACCCCCCAGCAGCCTAGGCCTATAGCAGCATAACTAAGGGATGGTTCAGGGTCACCTGATCCAGCCCTAACTATAAGCTTGATCATGAGGTCTTTGAGATAAGATGGGGCCTGATTATTCAAGACCTTGTATGTGAGGAGAAGGATTTTAAATTCTGTTCTGGATTTAACAGGGAGCCAATGAAGAGAAGCCAATATGGGAGAAATCTGCTCTCTCTTTCTAGTCCCTGTCAGTACTCTAGCTGCAGCATTTTGGATCAGCTGAAGGCTTTTCAGGGAGCTTTTAGGACAGCCTGATAATAACTCTCGCTGCTATCCCATCCATCCATTCTCTTCCACTTATCCTGTTCAGGGTGTGGGGTGTGCTGGAGCTTATCCTAGCTGACACAGGGTGAGAGGCAGGGTACACCCTCTACAGGTCACCAGCCTGTACCATCACAGAGAGACAGACAACCATTCACATCTATGGGCAGTTTATGGCGACCAATTAACCTAACCCCAGTGACTGCATGTTTTGGACTGTGGGAGGTAATCAGAGCGATGCAAACTCTGGTTACTTGGAGACCTGGGCCAAGGCGGAGTCAAACCCAGACTTTCTAGATGTCAATCTAACTGTGAGGAAGTGCTGACCACCACGCCACCATGCTGCTTATCACAAATCACAGGTGACACTCATCTCCACCCACAGAATCCTGCTTGCACGCTCTTCTTCATCTCTCTTCTGCACTGAGTGGTTTTAATGTGGTTGTTTCCACAGAAAACAAGGACAGCGGTTAGCAATTATAGGTTACCTGGATAGATTGTGGGTTTCTGCATGGTCTAACGGTTTGGTGCAAATTGTTGTCATAATGCTGGGCACTCAACATTTGATCTAATTTGAAACAAGAAGAAAGCATGAACATTATTTTTGAATAACAAGAAGTACAAAACTCTCAAGCAAGTTTGTAACTGGTGTCTGATACATGTAACCTACAGGAAATTAATGGTGTGAATATGAAACTTTTGACATCCCTGAATTATTTTATTTTTAATTTATTATGAGAGAGACTATGTTGTGTGTGCACTGGTAAACAGGAGCACCATTCACATGTAAACTATAATTACTAGTTTAGGGTCTCACTTGGCTTCCACATAAATTATTTGCCTCAAGTCACACCATAATGACATCCTGTAACCTCCATGTTTCATTCACCCATTGAGAAAATTTTGGAACCAACATTTAATAAGGCAAAAAGAACAAGAAGCCTCTGGACAAAAAAACATGTTTATATGATGCACTGCAACTACCAAGAGACTGTTTTGTTGTTATTTCTCCATCCTTCTAAAGAAAAGTTTAATTTGATTAAAAGTGAATCATTTGAATAATAACTAGGGGTGGGACTCGATTAAAAAAATTAATCGAATTAATTACAAGCTTTGTAATTAATTAATCGAAATTAATCGCATTTTAATCGCATTTCAATGAATGAATGAATGAATGAATGAATGAAGTTTATTGCCATGTGGGTGAACAAGTTCACACATTGGAAATATTTGACATGATAAATATTAATTTAAGTTTAGTTGATGAATGAATCAATATACATAAGCTTAAACTTCAAAATGTTGTTTATTTTCCCACCAGTCTACTACACAGACCAATGAAGGGTGGAAGTGCTCCTGTGATAAGCAAACTCCTGAAATTAAAGTTAAGCATCATAACTGGATAGTTTTATTCAACATTAATGTCTCACTTGTTATGGTTGGAAATTAATCATTAGCTCAGCTGTATTCCTTGATGTTGAAATGTGTTATGCTTGTTTTAACAGCTTATTTTGAATTAAAGACTTAAAATTAAACCACAAAAAGGAGAAAAAGTTCGTTCTCCGTTTAACAGCTGCTTTTACACAGCTGTGCTTCACACTCACGGTTGCTAGGCGACATGAGCTACGCAGAGGTGACGGCAGCTGATATGAAGGCTAGCTGCTCACTTCCGGCCTTTGTGGCGTTCGTGGGCTGCGAAAGACGTGGGCCGGGTCCTTCGCAGGATGCGGCCCCTAATTTGGACATTGTGCGTCGATATAATCTGTATGCCGGGAACTCGTGCACTGAGAAACGTTCCACGGTGCAAAGTGCGATTAAAATGCGTTAAAATTTTTAACGCGTTAATTTCCCCATAATTAATTAATCGAAATTAACGCGTTAAAGTCCCACCCCTAATAATAACTTAATACATGTGTGAGTCCAGTGTGTAATACATGTGAATGATGTGTGCATGCAAAATGTACATGTGAAACAGGAGGAGCATGAGGAGAAACACAATGTCCTATGTGAAGAGCAGTTTCACTGTAGCAGCATGTAGTGTGGGAAACACATGCTTGAAACAACCACATAAATGACCAAAACATGTAGCCCCAAAGCAAACCTCGGAATCAGACTCAAAACAGTCTTTATTGGCCCTGGACCCTCATTCAATTCACTTCCTGCCCTATTTTGAAGGTTACGGTAGAGCTTTAAGTATTTTTTGTGTTTCAGTGTTTAGTCTGTGTTTTGTTGTATTTTCTCATGCTGAGTTTTGTGTTTATTGCCTTTTTTGACTCTGGTTTTCTAGCAGTGTGACAATAGTTTTTGAGACAATTTTTATTTTTAATACTGTACAGTATGTTGAAAAATTACTGTAATAAAACATTTACCAGCACTGCAAAGAGACTAAAACTGATAGTTTAAATTTTATTGGATACATTTTAATTTAGGAGATATTAACTGTTTGTTTAAAAGAGATGTGACAGGTAATTGTTTCTCCCTTGTTTTTTTTTCTTTTTGTTTTTTGTTTTTTAAAGTGGACATGAAACACTACATTGATAAAGGCTAATTTACATTGTGGAGTCCTGCTCTAAAAAAATATAGATTTGATGCTGTCTGTGAAGCTGGTTTTAAGCATTTAAAGTTTTTAAAGCATGTGTAGCGCCATCTTGTGCCAATACAAAAAATGACATCACCGGGTTGGTCGTTTGGTTGCTGCTAAAAGACTTAGATTAGTTTATATTATTTAACTAGTGACAGAACCGCTAACTCAGTGAAAAAAAGGAAACTAAAACTTAAAAACGCCCTAAAGGGGTCACTCTTGTACCGCCCTTGGCTGCAGGAATGAGCTGTATGTTAAAAAAAACCAAAAAACAAAAAAACACTGTCCACTTTCACTCTACCATGTTTTACAGCACTGTACATATTAATATTCTTTTTATTCATGTCATTTCATTATTTAATGCAAAACCCTATACATAGTCATCTATACTGAAACAATTAAAGCAGTCACAGATCAAGCCTAGATTTAAACCAGTGGATAAAATCAAAATTTACAGCAGTCTGAAAAAAAAAACACACAGAATTTCACACAGATCCCAGAAAAATATCTTTGTCCACATTTTTTACAGTAAATAACACAAACTAAGAGATAAAAGACATAAAAAATGTGCCTATAAAGTCTAAAATAAAAAAAAAATAGGTTCATAATACTACACTGTGTTTCTGCATAAAAAAAAAAAAAAACTTTATTCATACTGCAAACCATTTCTTCCCATTTTAATTACATTTGGGACTTCATTATTTTTCATCATTCAAAAGGCAAACAAAAGTTAAAACTTTTATGAAATGTGTCCTGTTTCCAAAAGACTTACTTCAATAAGTAAGACCTTACTTAGACAGAGGACACTTTGGAGTATCTAACTACATTGTCAGTAACATTTTCCTTTGGACAGATGAGACAAACTTGGAGCTTTTTGGGTAAGTCACATCAGCTCTATGCTCACAGATGCAAAAATGAAGTATACAAAGAAGAACACTGTACCTGCTGTGAAACATGGAGGAGGCTCACTTATGTTCTGGGGCTGTTTTACTGCATCTGGCACAGGGTCTTCCAACAGGATAGTGACCCAAAGACAGCTAAAAACACCCAGGAATGGCTGAAAACAAAACCTTGGACTAGTCTGAATCTGATCTCAATTCTATTGAACATCTGTGGAAGAAGCTGAAATGTGCAGTCTGGAGAAGGCACCCTTCAAACCTGAGACCCCTGGAGCAGCTTGCTCTCGATGAGGGGGCAGAATACCTGTCGACAGGTGCAGAAGGCTCCATGAGAGGTACTCAGTTCAGTTTTATTTTTAGCACTAAATCACAACAACAGTAGCCTCAAGGCAACTTACATGGTAGCAATAGTGTAAAATGAATGAAGTACAAGTAAAGTACTAATGCTGTATTTAGATAAAACTATAGAGTTACGTATAGGCACTGTTCTTAGATTTTTAATTCTGTCATTCAAAAAAAGTGGTCAGATGCCCAAATCAGAAATTCAATAAAATAATCAGAATATTCATAATAAATGCATTTCATAATACACTTCCAAAGAAAGCAGTGTTTGTCAATAACCATCATCTGTAAAAAGAAATCAACTTAAAAAAAAAAAAAAAGTAAAAAGTAACTTTTTCAAGAATATTTCTACCAGCATTGTTGTGCATTGCTAACTGACTAGCTATATAATAATAGTTCATTTTTGTACGTTTAGACATTTACTCTACATTTTTTCAGCACTCTTTCCAAAGTCAGTTTGGTATTAGTTCTTAAATGGACTAATTCTTATATAGTGCTT
This sequence comes from Archocentrus centrarchus, assembly GCF_007364275.1. Taxonomy (NCBI): domain Eukaryota; kingdom Metazoa; phylum Chordata; class Actinopteri; order Cichliformes; family Cichlidae; genus Archocentrus; species Archocentrus centrarchus. The sequence goes on along the minus strand of NC_044359.1, from coordinate 31,508,255 downwards.
TTCTACTCTGAGCACTCAAAGCTCTTATACAACACGTTTACGTTCACCCATTCATACAAGCACTTCCATGTGTATCTAAACTAAGTGCTTTTATTGTCTAATATTCACACACTTTCATACTCCAATGCTTGCGTCTGAGAGCAACTTGGGGTTCAGTATCTTGCCAAAGGATACTTTGGCATGCAGGCCCAAGCAGCCAGGAATCAAACCAGCCAACCTTCCAATTAGTAGGTGACCTGCTCTACCTCCTGAGCCACAGCCACCTCTATTGATAGAAGTACAAAACCATTTGGTGTCTTGAGTCTTAAAATGTTGGTTAAAGGTTTTTATTCATTAATCACAGAGTTGAATTGACTGACTTTGTATGTTTTGACATTTAAAAAAAGAAAAAGGTTTTTTGCGCAGTGAGTCTGTGTTATGAAAAATGCCTTAACTGTTTTGAAACTGCATTAAGAGCGGTGAGAAGGACATTCCTGATGTGAGAACTGCACCAAAACCAGAACATGTAAACATCTGTGTTCTTCCTTTGTTTGCCACTAGGCTGTATCCACAACCAGGAAATATCATCAGCATCACAGTAAAACCCTAAAGTCACACATATCATCCAACAGGAAACTTGTGAGCTGTCTGTAAATATAAAGCAAATATTTAAACACCTCTGAGTTCAAGATCAGTTTTTTTTTCAGGTTTTATACATTTTATACACTGTTTGCTAATGAAAGTTGAATTATTCTATTATTTAATTTTAAATAATAAAGGATTCAGAAAATAATTTTTAAAGTTACCAGTTGGTACTGTAATACCATATAATGTAATTGTTATCAATATTATGTTTTATTTGCACGTTGATTTTTTTTTTTCCTCATTGTGCATTTGGGTTGAACAGTCTGTTGAGTTTCACAGTAGTTTTCCTCACACCAAGAGAAATATAAATTTAATTTTTGATGTATTACATGTTTGATTTCATCTATCAGGATTAAACTTCAACAAAAATCTTCGATGTGAATGCAACTGATTATTGGTTTCAGAAATAGAAAAAATAGTCTTTTAAAATTAAACGAAACAGAAACAACAATAATAATTGTTTTTTCAGTCATTTGCCCCCCAAAAAGAAAGAAAGAATCACTATGATAAAATAGATTTAAAAAAGTAATAATAAACACATGGTTTCACATTTGTACAAATGCATTGTAATGAAAGATTTGCATACAGAAATACACAGAGGCAAGTCCAAAAATCAATTACATGATTATCATTATCGAGCCAGTTTAATATAGAAAGAGGAGTCAAAGATCAGGCTTAATCCGTGGCTACACAGTCAGGTTTAATAGCACTTGATCCTTGTAAGATAAGATAAGATAAGATAAAACTTTAATGATCCCACGACGGGGAAATTTGCGCATTACAGCAGCTCAAGGCGTTTCACTTGTATCCCAGTGAAACGCCTTTGCCCCTTGTCAGCTCTCCCTGTCGAAATGGAAATTCCTCTGAAAATTAAAGGTGTGTGTACCTTCAAGGACTACTTACCTTGTCATCCAAGCTGGACAAAACTGCAAAAGGATCTTTGGATTTTCCACTTACCTGCAACTCACCTGTCTGCCCATTTTCCACCACTATCTCATAAAAAAATGCTTATCTTCTCCCCTTTAAGAAAATAAGAACAAGTAATGACTAGAATCTACCATTGCTATTCCAGTTCATATTCTATCTTGCGCAAGTACTTTCCTGGTTTCTCTTCTCTGGAAGAAGCTCCAACCTGCTCCGGAAACCCCCCCCCCCCCCCCCCCCCACCCACCCCACCTGTAAATACTTAACTGATCCAATTTACCTTGTTGAATTTTACTGTCAGTCAAACTTCTTTAAGTTCTTTAGAAGACCAAACTTCTTCTTTGTGTTCTTGAGAAATACATACAAGAACCAGCTGAGCAGGAAGTCTTTTATGTAGTTTTCATACTCTGAAGTTCACTGTGGTTTTCTTTTTTACTGGCTCACACTGCTTGATAAGGCATACAGTAAATGGTACTAATGACATCATTAGTACCATTTACTAGTAGGGGGGGGGTGACTAGTAGGGAGCAATTGGGAGGGTAGACCCGTACACGCACACAAACACTTGTCAGTGTTAAGGCGTGATATGTGTATTTGTGTATGTGAATGTCTAAGATGTAAAGCTGTGTGTGAAACCAGCTGTAGGTGTTTCCATGTGGGAAAGGGTGCAAGCTTTGTCTTGGGTCAGAAGTTACATAAATTTATCAAAGGGTGAAAATGAGACTGAGCAGATGTATCTGTGCCCTCCAGTTTTTTTTTTTTTTTTTTGACATTACACCACCATGCACTAACTGTACATGCATCTGCATGATCTGTCTGATCTCTTTATATAGAACATATTATCAGCTGGAATCTGAACATGTTTGAGGCGGTATAAATCTGTAAAAGATCAAAATACTTAAGGTTTTTGCAAAAATTGATTTGGTTGTGCTGCTTAAGTTAATCAGTGAATTCACAATGTTCAGAATTGCTTTGTTAGCTTTTATTATAGAGTTTAAAAGCATACAAGCTGCGGAGAACAATATCAATAAAGATAATATTTAAAATTTGGGATGAAGGCAGGTGAGGCTGGCTTCATTACATTCTTAAAAAGAATGATTTTGTTTCTTTGTCCCAATGAACTTTATTATTTGTTTTACTTTTCATGCAAAGAATGTCAGACACTTTGTCAGCAGTGGAGTAAATCTGCAAAAAAAATTCTTTTTTGACCAGAGTGAAGAAGAAGAGGGCCCATCTTTATCACAGCGCAGCATCTGATAACTTCAGCTGAACAGCAGCCAAAGTGATTCATTTCTACTCTTTGGAATTCAAACTTGATGTTCCTGATATCAGCACACTTCCTCCTTCTTCAGAAAAATTCCATCACGCTAATGACAAAAATATCAGCACAAACAAGTTAAAGTGTACATCCACTCTACATTTAACAAAGTACTGTGCAAAAGTCTTGAGCCACCCCTCATTTCTCTATGTTTTGCTAGGAAATAGGCACAGCGATTTACTGAAACATACTAACTATGGACGTGCATGACTAGTCAACTAGAAGAGTAACTGTCGCTATTGTCAGTAGTCTGTACCAGACGTACTAGTCAGTTAGCCTAATAATTAAGGTTTTACAGTATTTCTGAATTGCTAAAACACTAAACGCCATTCCCTTAACCAAATCCATAGAGGCCTAAAGGAATTTCTTGAATCACACACTCTTTTGGACAAACCATTAACACAGTTCAGGCACTAAGACACATCCGGTCCAGCTCAAACACTCTTTTTTGCGAGACAGCAAACACTCAGTCACTTCACATTGGCAGCAGAATGCAAACACAACCGGTTGGTCCTGGACTCAGGACCACTGTGTGTGTGTGTGTGTGTGAAATTTGTATGTGTGTGAGAAATTTGTATGTGTGTGGTGTGTGGTGTGTGTGTGTGTGAGCAGGTCACCTACTGATCGGAAGGTCAGCAGTTCAATTCCTGGCTACTCCAGGCTACATGCCAATGTATCCTTGGGCAAGATACTTAACCCCAAGTTGCTCTCCGACCGTCCCGTCGGAGTATAAATGTGTGTGAATGTTAGCCAATTAAAAGCACTTAGCTTAGTAAACATGGAAGTGCTTGTATGAATGGGAGTGCATGGGTGAATGTAAAACATGTTGTATAAGCACTTTGAGTGCTCTGACTGAGTAGAAAAGCGCTATATAAGAACTAGTCCATTTACCATTTACCATATTTGTTGTCTTTTGTATGTGTGTGGGGGTGTGTGTTTTTGTGTTGTGCTTGACTGTGGGTGCCGGCCACTGCCACCCCTGGGGTGTTGGGTGTTCCTGGGGTTCGTGGCCGGATGTCTTGGCGTGGCGGTTGTGGCCTGGGGGTGGCTTGGGCCTCTTTGGCGTGGGGGGGGCTCTGCTGGGTGTCGGGCGGTTCTCGGGCGCCTGGGGCCTTGGGGCCGCATTCTCGGCTCATGTGGGGGGTGCCGGCCTGCGGGGGTTGGTTGCCCATTGCCTCTGGCTCTCTGGACTCTTGCCATTTGACCGTGGGGGGTCCCTCTGGGGTCTCCCTCCTTCCTCCTCTGGGGTGTGTGCGCAATTGCCATCGGGATGTGTGGCCTCCTGTCATCTGAGCTCCTAGTGGGCCGTGGAAAACTTACAGAGCTATTCTTGGAAAAGCAAATATGTTTGGTACACCAGAGCATTCGGATCATATTCTGATTGCGAAAAACTGCCATATATGACAGGCTTAAAAAAAAATAAATAAATAATGCAAACACAACTAAAACACAGCTGTCATCTGTTACACACAGCAACTTACAATTCAACACACATTTGTCTAATGATGTGAGCAGACCAACCGTGCAGGATAAAAGTCAGTTTAGTGTGCAGGTGACACATGTGCATCTACAATGGACAGACACATACAGAGAGGCAGAGGAGGAAGAGTGCATGTGAGAGGTGGCATATGAAGCAGAAGGGGACGAGGACAATCAAGAACAGTCATCACCAATGAGATACGGGCAACGATTGTACACCATGTCCTCATCCACGGGATGACAATGAGGGAATCAGGACAAAGGGTTCAATACAATTCTCTGTGGCAGCATCATCAGGACCTTTTCACACAACATATGGAAGTCCCTGGCCAGCGGGGTGGCAATGTCTCCCTCTGTGCAGCCATTGGTAACTGTCGGGGTCCTCCACCGTCATGCTAACCTGGGGCCATACAACACTGGACATCTCCTCACAATCCTGGGTGATCTACAGGATCGCATGGCTGCGCGTGAGCAGCAGGATCAGAAAGCAGTGCCTCCTGTATACGTCATAGTTTGAGACAATGTGAACTTTCACCGTGCTGTCCAGATATGCGAGTAGTTCACAAACAAGCAGCGCTACGTGTTTCATCCACTTCACATCCACTTCCTCAATCCAATAGAGGAGTTTTTCTCTGTGTGGAGATGGAAGGTCTTTGACCGCCAGCCCTACACCAGGGAGAATTTATTGGAGGTGATGGAGCACGCATGTGACGATATAACTGTAGAGTCCTGTCAAGGCTGGTTTCGGCACACAAGGGGGATTTTTACACCCGTTGCCTGGCAAGAGATCGCATTGCCTGTGATGTGGATGAGATCCTCTGGCCGGACCACGCACACAGACATGATGGTGCAGACTGAATCTGTCATACAGTTTTATGCCTATCTTTGGAGCAATTGACCCTGCCTGCCCTGACAGAATGACCCAACCATAAAACATGGACCCAGCAGCCTCAAATCCACCTGAGGAACTTAAGAAAGACATGAGTCATATGGTACTGCTGCTTGGTGGTTTCTTGTCCCCCCTTGGCTTCTGGACTCTTTGTCTGTCTTGATTAGGGACTTTGTCGATGAAACCACCTGCTTAGATTCACCTGGTGCAATTTCCCACTATTCCAGCCATCACTCTTCACCCCAGCAGATCAGCCCATCCGTGTTGCCTCCACCAGACTGTTTCTTGGCAGACTGTTGCTTGTCAGCCTCATGTCTGGCACAGATGTTGGCTGAGGAAGAGGAGTTTCACTGCATCTCCTGTTCCCTCTTGCAGAAGGAAGCGCAGCTCACAATCTCAAGATCAGCACCCCCGGTCAGCCAACAATGAACTCTGCACAGCCCCAGCTCAGCAATGCTGTGAGTCCTGTGCAGCTTGCTCCTGCCTCTCTGCCTATGTGTATCAATACTGGGCCATCTGAGAAGTGCCCTTCCATGAGTAAGATGACTCACAGACTCACCCTGACTCAGGGTGGAGGATGAGAAGGGGAAGGGTCCTCAACGAAAGGTAAAAGATGACCATAAGACACACACAGAGGATGCATTAACCAACTTAGCAACACGCACACAAACACAGGCAATGAAGGCCAGATTGATAAAACACACACACACATAATGAAGAACAGCTTACACTCATAAACACAGCCACATCTCACAGATCACTCTTAAAACTGAAAATATATCAGACACCAAAATGCTGAGTTTATCCACTGCTTACAGACACTTGCCACAGTTAACTCTCCAGGCTGCAGGACAACAGGTTGACTTTTTAGTAGACTCTGGTGCTGCTGAATCAGTGATGTCTCAATACTGTTTAATATATTAAAACTGTAAGAAGCCTTCTATTGATCAGACAACATAAAAGATGTCTTCTAATATGTGAAGATACTAAATATAGATATTTTAAAAATGCATTTCTCTTGTCATCGTGCTCTTCTGTCTACTTGTTGGTTGCACAGGTGTCATGTGTAAATTAGTTGATTGTCAGGGAAAGGTGAACAGAATGTTGTAAATGGTTAAATACAAGTCAGATTTAGTGCTGCATGCATACGAGTGGAGACTCCAACAGACCTCTGCATTTCCAGTTTGTGATGAACTGATGAAGCACAACACACACATCTGATTATATGAAAGAAGACTTACTAAAAGTGCATGTATTTTACGGAGCGGATGAACAGTTTGAGAAGAATGGTACAGGGAGAGGCAGGAAACAGAAAAGGATAGATAGTGTACTGAGCTCAGTAGCAGCACACCTTGTTCTTAACCTGCAAGCAGTAACAGCTGCTAAAGAGGGAGATCTAACTTCATATCACCTTGTCACAAACCAGGCCACATGATCATGACAAAAAAGGGAGATGCACACAAATGCCAGTTATAAGGATGTTTATTTTAAATTGAAGGAACAAAAGCAGAACTTAAACTAACCATGATGTGTGTAGTCAGTACAGTCAGTGGTGTCAGTGAGTGCATGAGTGAAGAAATAGTATATGCAATGTTGTCAAGTGCAAGAAGCCAAACCAAAAGCCAAAGAAGTGTCTCAAGGAGGAGAGCCCCACATTAACTGATCTGTGAGAACTTGTATAGAGCACTGGCTGTCATGGTCCGGGGTCCGTTTGCCCTGTGTGTTTTGTTTTGCTTAATTTTGTCTATTCTGTTCTGGGTTTCTTTTGGTTGTGGGGTTTTAGTTTATTATTTCTAGTTCCTTGTGTTTCCATGTGTCAGGTCTGCTTCTTTGTTCCCCAGTCTGACTTCCTGTTTTATTTTGACAGTCTTGTGTTCCCTGTGCTTTGTGTTTAGTTTTGCTTCCCCTGGGTCATTAGGTTCATTTGGTTCACCTGTTGTTCCCTGTTGTTTTCACTTGCCCTAATTACCATGTGTGTATTTAAGCCCTCAGTTTTCTTCTGATCTTTGTTGTGTTGTTGTCTGTGTTTAACCCTTAGCTGTGTGTCCTCAAGTTTAGTGATCTGGTTTTTTGGCATTTTCTCCCAGACTTTGTGTTCTGCCTTTTGGTTCAGCTCTGGTGGAGATTTGGGGTTTTTGTATTTTGTTTTTGTTCCTTTGCTTCCTTCAGCAATAAAGCTACTTTAAGTTTAAGTTTTTGTCCTGCGTTTGGGTCCACCACTTCCTGCACTCAGCCTCAACTGTGACACTGCCACACATTAGGCCCGGGTGTTGCCAGTGTCACTGATTGGCAAATGAGCCACTCCAGCCCTCTAATGCTTGCAGGAGACCTGCAAGCATTAGAGGAACACGAGCCAATACATCTTCATCCACATTATCATGTCCTTTAATGTGACGGCTGTTCAGATCAGATGATTAGAGAAATCATGGCCACCAAGTGCACCAAGCACAGGTCAAACACAGCAGAGACTCAATGGTAAAAGCTTAGCTTTCAGACAACCACAGAAGATTGGTCAGAGAATGTGACATCTGCTCAAGTTGCTGAACTTACACCATAAACACAAGCATGTGAAAATCACTTGAGACCAGACAGTCACCATTTACACTGATTCTAGACATGCACATGGGGTCAAACATGATTTTAGCACATTTTGAACCAAAATCCACTGCACATCACAAACTTGTGGATGCCTTATCACTCACCAATGCCACAGCTGTTTGCAAAACTCAAGCTCACACTAACTCTGACAAACCATGTCTCCCCAAACTGTTTTCTTTTTTTTTCCTCGTTATGCTAAACTGATACACGGGAAGGGCCATGTGTCAAAAGGAAGGATGGTGCAACAAATACAACAACACTGGTTTACAAAAGGATTTCCAACTTATTCTCAAAAATTTTGCAATTCTTGTATGGTTTGTGTAACTAATAATGTAGGCAGAGGCTTTCAAACTTTCATGCCTGGAAAATCCTTTTGATCATCTACAAATGGATTTCACTGAACTAATACCATCAAAATCACCATTTGCTGACTGCAAATACTAATACTAATACTAAAATACAAATACTAAAATATGACCGTATTTTAATTGTTGGCGACTTTAATATTCATGTGTGTTGTGAGAGTGGTCCACTGGTTAAAGAATTTGCCTCGCTTATTGACTCTTTTAACTTAACACAACTCGTGTGTGGTCCCACTCATGAAAAAGGTCACACACTGGATCTGGTGTTGTCTTATGGACTTAGAGTCGGCATCACAGGGATACGTGACTGTGGTATATCGGACCATTTTCCTGTTTTATTTACAGCAGCGCTCCCCAGCTCTGGGATAAATAGAGTATCCTCTACACGTCGTGTGCGCTTGGTTAACTCTTCATGCGCTGCTGATTTTGCAGCTGCTTTTAAAAACTCTGACTTAAGCAATTTGGATTTTTGCTTGAGCCTGAATACCGAGGACTTCACTAACTCTTTTATATCTACTTGCACTGCTGTACTGGACTGTATTGCCTCTTTTACAACCAAACGCACCAAACCTTCCTCCCAGCCCTGGCTGGATGAGACAACCCGCGCTCTCAGACGTGAGTGCAGACGCGCTGAGAGAAGGTGGAAGAAGGATAAGCTCCATGTCTCCTTAGAGATCCTGCGTAACTGTTTATTGAAATACCAGAAAGCAGTAAAATATGCAAAGTCTGCTTATTTCTCTAACATTGTTTCAAGTAACAGTCACAGGCCTCATTTTCTTTTTAGTGTTTTTAATTCACTCGCTGATCCTCGCTGTAATGTGAACCAAGCCAAGGTCTGTCCTGCACTGTGCGAAAACTTTAAGAAATTTTTTGTGGAAAAAATTTCTGCCCTCAGGCCTTCATCACCTCAGGCTGAAACAGACTCATCTGCACCTCCTCCCAGCAGAGCTGTCTTTGAGCAGTTTGAGCCAGTCACACTCTCCACACTAAAGGAGGTGATTCAAAATATGAGACCTGTAAACTCTCCCACAGACTGTGTTCCGTCTCGCCTTTTTAAAGAGGCTTTTGATTCAGTTGGACCAACTATCCTCGCTCTGATTAACAGTGCGCTTGCATCTGGTTGTGTTCCAGCTGCCTTTAAACATGCAGTTGTACAGCCTCTAATCAAGAAGAAGAACCTTGACCCTGATGTTCTTTCAAATTACAGACCAATTTCTAAATTACCATTTTTATCCAAGGTTCTTGAAAAAGTTGTTTTTAAGCAACTTCAAGCATTTTTAAGTGAACATGGAATGTGGGAAAAGTTTCAGTCAGGTTTTAGAATGCGTCACAGCACAGAGACGGCTCTTTTAAGAGTTTTTAACGATCTGCTTTTAACTGTGGACTCTGGTAGTCCTGCAGTTTTAGTACTTCTAGACCTGTCAGCTGCCTTTGACACTGTGGACCACGAAATCCTTCTATCCCGCCTAGAACATGAAATTGGCATTAAAGGCACGGTTCTGACTTGGTTCAGATCTTATCTTACTGATAGAAGTTTCTCTGTCCATCTAGGAAACTGTTTTTCTACCACAGCAAAGCTTTCTTGTGGAGTGCCTCAGGGGTCCATTCTGGGCCCAATTCTTTTCTCATTGTATATGTTGCCTCTAGGGTCGATTTTTAGGAAACATAATATTTGTTTCCACTGTTTTGCTGACGACATCCAGGTGTATATGCCCATCAAACTGAACAGCAGAGATCCATGGGAACCCCTGCTGAACTGTCTAAGTGACATCAAGTCCTGGATGAGAAACAATTTCCTAAATCTTAATGAAAGCAAAACCGAGGTCATATGCTTTGGTAAATTTGACCCCTCAAGCAACTCCTCTGGCACTCTGAGTCATTTGGCTCCTCACTGTCGTGATGCTGTGAAAAATCTGGGTGTCATTTTAGATAGTAGTTTTAAAATGGAGAAGCAAGTAAGTGCTGTTACCAAAATCAGTTTTTACCAACTCAGAGTCATTGCCAAGGTAAAACCTTATCTCCCGCAGCAGGACCTGGAAAAAGTTATTCATGCTTTTATTACTTCCCGCCTGGACTACTGTAATTCTCTGTACTTTGGCATAGATCAATCATCTGTGCGCCGCCTGCAGGTAGTCCAGAATGCAGCAGCTCGTCTTTTAACTGGTTTAAAAAAGCATGAACACATTACCCCAGTCCTGTCATCCCTTCACTGGCTCCCTGTCCGTTTTAGAATCGATTTTAAGATTTTATTGCTTACTTTTAAAGCCTTAAACGGACTGGCACCTTTGTATCTGTCTGAGCTGCTTCACTGTCACACCCCTATAAGAGCTCTGAGGTCATCGAACCAGCTGCTCTTACAGAGGCCTAAAACTAGACTAAAACAGAGAGGTGATCGAGCTTTTGCAGCAGCAGCACCAAAGCTATGGAACGATCTACCTCTCCATATCCGCACAGCTCAGACGATACACACATTTAAATCTCTATTAAAAACACATTTCTTTTCCTTGGCATTTGGCTGCAGTGCTACCTCCTTTTAGATGATTGTTTTATGGTATTTTATGGTACTTGTTTTAAACGTTTTAATTTTTAATTTTCTTATGTTATTTATTGTTCTTAATGTTTTTATTTATTTATTTTTATTTTATTATTTTATTTATTTATTTATATATTTTTATTTTTATTTAGTATAGTCCTTGGGGTTACAGATCTTGTACAGCACTTTGGTCAACGTCGTTGTTTTAAATGTGCTTTATAAATAAACTTGACTTGACTTGACTTGCTGACATGGTCTCAACATGGGTAGAAGTTTTCCCTCCTACCAAATGAGATGTAGTTGCAGTGGTCAAAGCCTTACTGTGAGAAATTATCTCAAAATTCCAGGTAAGTTCAGCACCGATAATGGAGCTTCTTCTTCTTCCATCAGTATAACTTTGAAACAGTTAAACGTCTACCTTGAGATAAACGTCAGACATCACTGTGCTTATCATCCAGCTAGCACTGGAACAGTGGAAAGAGAGACTGCTTCTATAAAGACCAAACTAAGACCAAACAAATGTTGTGCATAAACAGGACTCCTTACCCCTAGTGTTAATGCACATGAGGACAAGGGTGAGAGTTAAACATGGCCTCAGTCCTTTTGAAATTCTTTTTGGACATCTACCAAATATGGGGACAGAGACCCCAGGATGCCCTCTTTTGACCACAGAACACAGTGAGGATGAAATGTTACACTATTAAATCTCTCATCTTCTCTGTCTTCTCTACATAAACAGGTTACAGCAGCCTTTCCACAACTAGTCCAAACAAACCTACACCACTGCAGACCGGGACACTGATCAGGAATCTCCACAGAATCAGCTGGAAGCAGAAATGGTTCTAGGGACCAGGTACTACTGACAACCAGAGATGTATAGTAATGAAGTAGAACTACTTAAGTACTGTACTTAAGTACTAAAATGCAGTATCTGTACTTTATTGGAGTACATATTTTTTCCCCTACTTTCACTTTAACTCCACTATATATTTTTGATTAATTTAATACTTTTACTCCGATACATTTTTCACGTGCTGAATCGTTACTCGTTACTATTATGAAAACGTTATTAATCATCCCCAAGTCATAGTATCAATGCCAGAGCGGTAGATGGCGCTGTCACGGTTTATGAAGCTGGCTCATCATTGGGCGATTTGAGCGATCAAGCCTATAAAAAAAACGCAGGCTTCGTCTCCGCCTTTTGCGCTGTTACTTGCAAGTATTGAGGACAGAACGCGTCAGCTTACTGTCCGATATCGAGATGGACGACGTCCCAGGAACACCTTGTCCAGGTTTGTCTTTTAGCTGCTCTGTGGACTGCCCCTCTGGCCTTTTGAGATGTTTTATTTGTGTTTGTTTTTTTGTAAACACTTGTATGGCCTTTTATCATTGTACTCCAGCTTCAGCCAAATACATTGTGCCTTTCAAATATTTGAAATAATATAAACAATGATAATCAAACTTTTGACTGCCTTTCTTTAATATACACAGTACTTGTACTTTTACTTGTACTTGTACTTTCGGTACTTGAGTAGCAATTTTTGAAATACTTCTACTTGCAATACTTAAGTACCAAAAAAATTGAGTACTTCTGTACTTCCACTTGAGTATGGTATTGAAAGAACACTTCAACTTTTACTCAAGTCAATTTTTTTATATAGTACTTGTACTTCTACTCCACTCCTCTACTCCAGTACTTTATACATCTCTGCTGACAACTCAGCAGAGGTTAAGGTCAAAGGTTACACTGCTTAGGTTCATGCCAGCCATTACAAGAAGATCACAGAACCACACTAATAATCCATAGAGTTAAAAAAATAATTTCACGTTGACACTGAGCCAGACAACAAGAGTATACAACGTGCTCTGACCTACAACTGCTTTGGAACCAAAAATAAGAGTGAGGGGTGAAAAAGCACCCTTCTCCAACAAAAGTGTGCCAGGCTCCAACAAAGTGGCGTGCAGAGCAAGACTCTATGCCACCCACGAAGGATCAGCGATGGAACGCAGACACCTGCTAAAACAAATTCAGATGATTACCGCAAGGTTCAACCACGTGTATTGTCTAAACCTTTTCAAATATAATTTGTGGCTGCAGTATGCAAATTTCACAATTATTTCATTAATAAATTACTCATGTACATTTTATATGGGAGTTAGACCACTACTAATGGCGACACTGGTTCCTGACACCTCAGAAATCTGTGCATCAGATATTCCTAGTAATAATAACTAATAATATAATTATAGCTATAAGATCCTTTGCGAGATCTACTACACAAATTCTGACACATCATCTAAGATTCAGAAATGTTGTGGTCATTCCATCAAGTGTTTTTACTGGGCCTCCAACATGCTTCCATCACAGGATGAACTTATTCCTTCAGAGCTAAATGTAACTGATTATTTCATCTCCTCCTTTGGCACCACAGATGTGGGCACAATAAGCGCTAATTGTAAATACCTTTGGGATGTTTGCAGCTGTTATCAAAGCATCGTTGATGATGCGCTGTTATATCTGATGAATTAACTTACTACAATAAAATCACAAAGACTGTATGACCTGCACTGTACGATCTGTCACTCTGTTGCAAAATCCAGATCAAAAAGTAGCTCGTGACAGGAGTCGCTGGAGCTTTGGCTCTCTTAACACTGTGTGGATGCTGCGTCATCCCTGATTGTTAGGACCACTGACAAATGTGACTCACACCAAATGGCTTCTTTACCTGCCACTCATACCTCCAGGTATCCAACTGGACGCCTTCGTGCCACGAGTATGATGATGTAGAGTCTGCAGACCATGAATACAATGATGATACATTTCTAATTCTCTTTACGCTTGTGATCATTGAGATGCCTATTTTTACTAAGTAGCTGAGGCTATTTCACCTTCCAATTTATGTTTTTACTTAAACCCCAGGTGTGTGAGCACTGATGTGTTATGGAGCTTTTTTGTTAATATTGCTATTATCCCTACTACATCACTGCTACATCCAAATTTTACAAAGGTGATTGAAAATAATCAAAAGGGTTGAAATGCAATGGAGAATTTGTGTTTCAACTCTAATAACTTCTTGGTTAAGTAATTGCAGTTTTCTTGTACAAAGAATGAGTGTGTGAAGATGAGAAAATGTAAACTGTGTCCAAGGTCATGGTGCAGGGCTTTATCACGCTGGTGGGAACAAAAATCCCCACAGCTGGAATAGAATTGTATCCACACATGAGAATAAATGAGGTGTTATATTTCCCTTTCAGTTTCAGTGCTGGTGCAAAGACTGTTTGTGCTGTGTTGATCTCTTTGCAAAGGTTTCTTTCAATTAATCTCAGAAAATCAGTTTGGTTTCAGAGCTCAATTTATTTTTTTTTTCCACCACAGAAACAATGTAAATATCTGATTCCCCATGCTGAGCTCCCCTGTAATGTTAATCATATCAAAGTGAAGCTTAATTCATTTTAATTTTACTTTGTCATTAAAAAATCAGGTATTATTAATAACTTCACACTTCACACTAATCACATTATAGTAAAAAAAAACAAAACAGCAATTTACAGAAACTAAATGAATGAATGCTCCATCATTAAATTTTTGAGGCATAACAGCTGATACACATTTAAATTCTTCATTTGCCAGATTTCCGCTTTAATATGTTGTTCATTTTCTTCTTTATCACCTTCCTCGGGTCTGGAACCAACCAAACCAGCAGGACTATCCCCAAACGTAACATGGCTCGAGCCAAATGGAAGAATTCAAAAATAAAGTAGTTGTAAATAAGAACCTTGGCGAGCCACTGAGCAATAGGGACCAGCCTTTCTGGGCTCACTTTGTTGATGGGAAGACCAGCTGTGAATAACAAACACAAGTAATGATATTTAATATAATACGGCATTTTCAGCTTATTCCCCCTTAACTTGTGGTGATTTACAGCTTTACTATGAAGCACATCAAACTTTGTTTAATTAAATGATATTCTAAATTATACAGATCATATCCGATATTAGAATAATCACCTTAATGTGATTCTGGTAGGTCTGTATGTGATTACCATGTGGACTGAAGTGCCAACACCAAGATCTTTCTTTAGTTTTATGTTGAAGATAACAGAACATCTTATCACTGACCATTTTTGATATTTATGATTTGTTTTGAGAGCCTCATCCTCACATTGAGGCTGCCTTCCCTGCTGACTTTGACCTACACCAGTCTGCATATCAAGCAAACAGATCCGACAGAGGATGAAGTCATTACAGCTCTCCATCAGCTCTTACAAAACTAGCCAAGGAAAACAAGTATATCAGAATGCTGTTTGTGCATTTCAGCTCAGCTTTTAATGCAGTTAATCCTGCCACACTAGTGCAAAACGGGATTTCTTGATCAACAGGCCCCAGAGTGTCAGGGTGGGAGAAAACACATCATCCAGTCTCACCCTGAACATTAAAACACCACAGGTGTGCGTTTTCAGCCACCACCATTTCTTCTTCTTCTTCAATGACTGCTCCCCCATTCATGCTACCAACACCATCATCAAATTTGCTGATGATATCATCAATGTAGGACTAATATCGTACAATGATAAAACAGCTTACAGGAAGGAGGTCAAGCATCTAACCTTGACTTAAACACTACAAAAACCAAGGAATTAATCACTTGTGGACTTAAGGAAATCAAAGAGGACCTCTATATACACAGGGAAGAAGTAGCGAGGGTAGAGAACTTTAAAAACTATTTTCTATTTATGTTCTTGATGACAATAAAGATCTATTCTGTTTTATCTGGGAAGGACAAACTCCCTTTTACAGGAAGAAACCTTCAGCAGAACCAGGCTCAGGAAGGGGCAGTGATCCGTCACGACTGGGTCGGGGTGAGGGGAAAGAAAAGAGAGAAACGAGAGATGGGACAAAAGACACACCAAAGTTTGACAGTTGTGTGAACAGAGCCAAACTGATTATGTCTGAGTGATATGCAAGCCAGAGATACTGTGCAGTCCGTTATATCAAGATAAACAAATACAAATATAAAACCGTTTCTGTTGTTTTATGTAAGTAGATCAGATGTTTGATTGGAACTTTGTTTATCTTTATAAATGGAATGAAACAGATATGTGAACTGAACTGTTTCCTGTGTCTTGTCAAGTCTCGGTTTGATGTGTTATTGCTTCTTGTATATTTTCCTGTTTAGTTTCCTGTTTAGTTTCTTGTGCTGTATTTTGAGTCTTCCATTTGTGTTCCTTCCTCTTGTGTCTATTCTTTATACTCTGGTTGCTGCTATATATAAATCTGCCCATATTAAACATGGACAAATGACTGCACAACCTGGTGAGTGTCAAAGAGTAGGTCGATAGCAAAGCCACAGTGTGAGCATGTCTAATATTAAAAAAAAACAAAAAAACTTTATTTATAATTTTTTTCCTTGCTGTAGTTTTCCAGTTATTGCTTTGTTAGAAAAAGCAGTCAGTCTCAGAAAGCTTAACTCCTTTGGAGTAAGTGTGAAATCTCAGGATGTTTTACTGCTTATTTATCGAAAGTATAATCACCTTCTCTATCACATGCTGGTTCCACTCTACCAGTCTCCAGTGTAGGAAAAGCTTGCACAGGATTATTACCACTTGTGGGAAAATAATTGGCCTGCCGCTCAGGAACTTGTCTCTGGTGTATGATCAGCTGGTATATAGATAGGATCATCTAGGACCCGTCTCATGCTCTTCACTCAGCATTTGAATGGCTTCACTCAGGCCAATGGCTTCGATGCCCGGCATGTAAAACTCAGACAAGGAGAATGACTTTTATTCCCAAAGCTGTTCAGCTCTTGAACATGTAGTTCAGAGGTTTTGTTTTTTTTACCTTTCTCATGTTGTGGCTTTTTATCATGTTGTGGTTCAATCGGTTACAGCTCAAATACATTGTCCACTGAAACACCATCTGCATTTGTCCATATGAAGCACTGCATTTACTTTATTTATTTATTATACTAATTAATCTGATGTGATATATACATATGTATGTATGTATGTATATGCTGCTGTTGCACTGTGTGCTTTTAAATTGCCCCTCGGGGACAAATAAAGGTTTATGAAATTAAATTAAATGAAAGTCTTACCTTGAACTCCAGTAGCCTGCAGGAATTGAGAGATGAGCTGTAGTATTGCATTTAGATTATCAGCCACCCATCCTGCAACCCCACCCAGAACCTGAGCATTAAACTGGAGGGTGGGGAAACATGGGGCAATAGTAGTAATAAAGAAAGAGGTGGACAGATAGGAGACACAGTTAATAACGACTTACATTCACCTTAGGAGTGATCCTTAATGCTGACCACTTTTACTCAGTATATCAAACAATATTATAGACGTCATTGCTTTTCTCATGTGAAATAAATAGAGGTTATTTTATAACACAGGCATTCAGGAAAATGCACAGTGATTTAATCTATTTATGCACATCATGCATTAGCATAGGAGTCACAGTTAGACTCTTTTTGTTTGTATTTTTAAAGAAAATTAAAAACTGTTATAAAGTAGCCTCCACATTTCTGTTTGCTTGACAATACACAGACATTAATTTCACATCTGCACACTATTACAGTGTTTCATTTTTTACAGATACATTTAAAATACTAGTACATTTAAAATACTAGTATTTTAAATGTATTTTGACAATTAATTTTTGACATATATATTTGACATTTATTTTGACATATATATTTGCATATGTGCTGATGAATCCAAAAAAAAAAAAAAAAAAATATATATATATATATATATATATATATATATATATATATATATATATATATATATATATATATATAGGGGAAAGTGGGGTGATTTGTGCCAGTGGGGAAGTTGTGCCACCCCCTGTTTCAAGGGAACCATAAAAGAAATTTGTCATGTGACCACACATTTTTGAAGGGTCAGTCATTTTACTCATCCTGTAAAGATGAGAGCCTCATTGCATGAGAAGTAAGCACATTTAACTTCAAAAAAATGTTTTTTGCCCTACAAAGTAAAATTTCTATGATCAAGGTTTTTTGATTGTTGTGTCTGAACAGTTATAGACAAGTTTGAAAACATTCTACAAATGTTTTACTGCTTTGGTATGCTACGCTATAAGTCTATACAGCTAGCATTATGTTAGATAAAAAATGCTGGATGATGCATTTTTTCCAAAAAATTCGGGTTGGGGTGATTTGTGCCAGAGGGCCTGGGTTAAGTTGTGCCAGTTACCCCACTGCATTCTCTCCAAATGCACAACTTACCCCACACTGGGGGCAAGTTGTGCCACAAGACCACTTTTTTTCAGAAAGCTGTATTTCTTAAATACCATATTTCAGATCCAAAGTGATTGTTCCCAGGGATGCACCACATTCTGAAATATATGTGTATTTTTTAGTTGGAAGCATTACTATCATGGTCTTGCTTTAAAGTCACTTTAAGTAAAAACTGGCACAACTCACCCCACTCTCCCCTATATTTGTTCTTTTTTCATTCCGTAAAGGGGGTTACCTTCTCCACTGACAGGATCGTATCTTCCCCGAAAAGCCGGGCCAGGATGGACCTTCCCACCCGTACCACATCAAGCGTTGTTCCCCGAATCACCCGCACCACCTCGGGTAGACCCTCCAACTCTGAGGCCATCAAAACTGCGAGCACGAAAGAAACAACCGCAAAACGCTGGCTAAAACGCCTGCGTAGTAAACCGCAGAACATTGTGATAGCGTGAAAAACTCTAATGGCTTTAATGGTGAAGAACTCTAAATGAATTACACCTCTTAACAATACGGAGGGGATGCGCGATACTGACGTTTAAACCGCGTGCCGAGCTTAAGAAGTACAGGTGTTTGGAAAGACTCCTCCGAAGTATGGTTCAAAAGATCTATGTCACTGCAGTTTCCAGCCTCCACCTCAGAAAGCTCTTTGTATAATAATAATAATAAATATAGAAAATATTATTATTAAATATTATATATATATATATATATATATATATAAAATTAGTTTTGATTATTTTGTTTAATTATCTATTTTAATTTTCCACAAGCATAATCATCTACATTCATCCACACTTTATTCCATCATAGACTAAAATTGCTCCTGATCTACTTAACAACAAACAATAAAAGAAAAACAGAAAATGCTGCCCTCTTCTGGACTGAGTGTGAAACCTTCCAAAACAGCATCCTTTATTTTTCTCAGTAGACTCTTGACGCAGTGTTGGTATACATGGACCTCCACGTATCATTAAGAATGAGCTGCATTTATGGAACTGAATCCATAATCTTCCCTATTTATTTTGTTGCTGTCAAGTGCTGGTAATAAAATACATCCTTTATCAATTTAGGTAATCAACACAACATGCAGGGCAGCACGTGATATATACGGTGGTTAGCACAGTTGCCTCACTGCTAGAAGGTTTGGGTTCAAATCCACTTTAGCCTGGGCCTTTCTGTGTGGAGTTTGCATGTTCTCCCTGTGTCTGCGTGGGTTTCCTCCCACAATCCAAAGACAGTCATTCAGACTATAAAGGAACACATATGGAATCACATAGTAAACTAAAAAGTGTTAAGCAAACCAAAATAAGTTTTAGACTCTTAGTTTTAGCATGGATCTTTTGCGTTGATTACAGCTTTGCACACTCTTGGCATTCTTTTTTCAATCAGCTTCATGAGGTAATCACCTGAAATGGTTTTCCAGTTCCCAGAGGTGCTGAGCACTTGCTGGCTGCTTTGCTTTCACTCTGTGGTCCAACTTGTCCCAAACTCATCTGAGTTGGGTTTAGATCAGGTGATTGTGGAGGCCAGGTCATCTCACGCAACACTCCATCACCCTCTTTCTTGGTCAGATAGCCCTTACATAAAGCAAAATAAATAATGGAAAAAATACAGGAAAAATAAACGACCCCACCACCAAACCATTGCCCCCGTCACCCTCAACGCTGCAATCATTGGGGTGGGTAGCAGTTCATACCTTCAGCTCACCTAGGGCATTAAAATGGTGAGAGCCAGCTCTGTTATTAAGCATCATTATGTGTTTGAAGTCTTTAACCAACCTGAGGAAATGTAGGAGTTATCCTTTATAAAAGAACAACAGCTGTTTTCTTCAATAACTGATGAACTACTTTGCGTCTTGTATTAGAAATATTGAATACACTCAACCCATTAATCAACTTTTTGGACCAACAATGCTTCATATTGTATTAGTTTATCACAGGAACGCTTGTAAAACTTTAATCTGCAAAGTAACCTGTAACTACAGCTGATAAATAAATGTACAATATTTTCCTCTGAAATATAGTTCAGTTTAATCAGTTATCAAATCATAGATGTCAGTATTATAATGTTGTAAATGGCTGAGCTGAAGCTGTACTAACAAGAAAGGAAATTTCTTGAATGAAATCAAATTATAAGTACTCATGTACCTTGTTAGTATTATTAAATATTATGTGTCTGAAAATTAATACACATTATATATAATAAAGGAGGGCTGACAGGTGTGACCATATACGTATACACAACTGAAACAACTGGGCTGAATATACATACAGTGGTGTGAAAAAGTGTTTGCCCCCTGCCTCATTTCCTGTTTTTTTGCATGTTTGTCACACTTAAGTGTTTCGGAACATCAAACCAATTTAAACAATAGTCAAGGACAACACAAGTAAACACAAAATGCAAGTTGTAAATGAAGGTTTTTATTAGTAAAGGTGAAAGAAAATCCAAACCATCATGGCCCTGTGTGAAAAAGTGATTGCCCCCTTGTTAAAACATACTATAACTGTGGTTTTTCACACCTGAGTTCAATTTCCCTAGCCACACCTAGGCCTGATTATTGCCACACCTGTTCCCAATCAAGACATCACTTAAATAGGAGCTGCCTGACACAGTAAGGACAGGTAAGACATGCAGAGGTAGTGACAGGTGTGATTAGAGTTTTATTGATAGAGGTACTTAAAAGTGTTGGATGCTTCAGGCCGGATGAAAGAAAAAAGTCTGCTGTCACCTTCTTTGTATTTTACTCCTGTATAACTGTGGTGTGAAGCTTTGCTGATCATTAAATGTAATCACCGCCAGTGAGTCACAGGCTGTTTGTTTCTGTGGTGTTCATCATGTGGTCTTTGAAATGCTGTACTTAGTGTCAGTATTATGGATTTTGAACCTTCTCCTTCCCTCCACAGAACCTGCTGAATCAGTGGCCTGCAAACGGCGTCCTCACAGCAGCCGCTGTTCCTCCTGCTGCTCCTTCAGACCCAGTAAGCTCCTGTTCTCACACTGTGCTCTTCCACATATTACTGACCTCTGTGAGCCTCGGCACAGACGTTCAGGCATATTATCATTATTCACCTGCATATTGTTTTCATCTCACAGCTGTCGCATGTTCAGTTTCAGCGTTTATGTCTAAAAGAGGGTAAATTCTGCCACCTGGTGGATAAATGACACTATTGCAGCTTGTGTGATCACCTGTTCTGTGTTTTTTGTGTTTCCAGTGTAACAACGTGCTCAGGATTCCTGAAAGCATGGTTCAGCACCTGCGTCCTGTTGGAGTACTGTAAGTAAAAAAACACGAGTGAACACAGCTGCTGAACATCTGTATCTTCATATACTCTTTCTGTTATCCCACATCTGTCTCTTTGTATCTGTGTAGGAACGGTGTGTTGTGTGATTTTGCCTTTTCTGCTCCTCCACTCAACACACCCACTCAGCCTCCTTTAATGGAGCTTTGATTCAGCTTTACAGCTTTACTCACATTTGTAAAATACTTTCCTCACAGTTGTACACAGTGGTAACATGTGCTCTTACTCTGTGTTTTACTCCTGTAGAAAGAGGAAGCATCATCAGCAGGATGAGGACCGGCCGTACATCAGGAAGCCGCCAAATGCCTTCATGCTCTTTCTGAAGGAGCAGAGGTCAAAGGTGAAGTCTGAATTCAATATAAATGGGAGTGCAGCTGTGAATGTGGTCGTGGGATACAGGGTAAATGTGTAACTCTGCATCGATTTATGCATCTGTTAATGTTTTATATTCATGTTTGTGCATGTGTACCAGCTGTCCTGTAGTTATGTGTAGGAGCAGTGTGGATGCTGACAGTGTGTTCTTCTGTCCACAGTGGTTAGTACAGAAGTTCAAAACACTGTGAATTTGACCACCATGACAAAACGACTGATGTACAGAACCTCCTCATATCCTGAAGAACTGACCTCGCTGTGACTCTCAAATGTCAATTTATTCAATATTTCCATTAAATGTTGCTCACTGCAGGTTTAAGAATCAACATCTTCTCTTGAAGGTATTTTTAAATTTTTTAAGTCTCTGAAGACTCACTGCATTTTTGTTTGTGTTGCAGCGTCTGCATCTAAACCCGTAGAGGAAGTTCAAGAGGCCAAGTGTCAGTGTCCCTGTGTGAATCAGGTCCTCCCTACTTCTCATGCAGGCTCCTCTGCATCCACATCATTGGCTTCCTACGCTGGACCAGTTCAAGCCCAGACAGAGGCAACCTTCTTTGGAAACACTGGAGAAGATCTGCTATCACTGCTGGAGCACCTCGATCCCCTCCTTCCTGCTGCAGCCTCAGGAGCTCGTCTGTTTTTACTCAGACCCCTGCACTGGTCCTCAAGGGTATCAGATCAGCCCTGAGTCCCCTCCATCCACATCAGTGGCCTCTGCAGTTGCACCCATTGAACCCTTGGCCATAGATGTGCTATCACTGCTGAAGCAGACTGATCCCTCCTATGTTCATGCAGACCTCTCGACTGTAGACTTTAGTCTGTTAAATTAATAATTTAACTAAACTTTTAAGCTTTATTAATTAACTTTATTTTAACCTTTTATTTTTAACTTTATTATCTGTATTTTAATTTTTTTTACTTCCAGCCCCAACCTGTTGCGGCAGACGGCTGCCCCTCCCTGAGCCTGGTTCTGCCGGAGGTTTCTTCCTGTTAAAGGGAGTTTTTCCTTCCTACTGTCACCAAGTGCTTGCTCGTAAGGGGTTGTTTGTTTTGATTGTTGGGTTTTAACCTTTTTACTTTAACTTTATTTTAACTTTTTTTTAACTGAGCCGTTTTTTAGCACTACACTTTATAAACTAATGCTATTGAACTGTATTGTTGTTGTTATTTTGTCTTCATATGCATAAATAAATGCAAAGTAAACAAAAGAGGATTCTGTCAGTTTGTACAGCAAGAACTCATTTTATTTATAGTTGTTTATCACAGTATTTTACTGATCCTGTGAAGGTTTCCACAAAAATTGTTTTGAAATTGCATTTTTTAATACTGCAGAGCTTCTAACATTCATCATAAACCACAAATCTTCTCTCAGTCTCCACTAGGTGTCCCTAGAACCAGTCAGATTGGATCATGTGACTTAAAGTTTTTTCCGCATTGCGGCGCGCTTAGAAGCCGGTGTTACGTCGAGCCGCGTTTCCCCATCAGATACGGTTTCCCCAGCGTCTCTGCGCCGCCCACGCGGCAAAAATCGCGCGTGCTTGTTCAGCGCTCGTAACTACACCGCCGTGCTTGAGCCGCAAGAGAACTACGGACACCGTGAAAGCTCAAACAACGTGTTTCGGCGAAGTTGTCCCACTTTTTGCAAATGCGCTCCCATCAGATACGTGCGCTCTCTCTCTCTGTTTAGATGTTTATCGATAGATACTCCATATAGCCCATGCGGATAGCTCTATATAACCCAAAACTGGGTAAACACATCTTGATAGCCTAATAACAGCCATCAGATACCGTTCCCCCTGTGTTAATCTGGGGGAACATTTCCTGATGGCCCAGGGACAGCCATCAGATACCGTTCCCCCTGTGTTAATCTGGGGGAACATTTCCTGATGGCCCAGGGACAGCCATCAGATACCGTTCCCCCTGTGTAAAACTGGGGGAACGCGTCCTGATGGCCCAGGGACAGCCATCAGGAAACGTTCCCCCAGTTTAAAACAGGGGGAACGGTATCTGATGGCTGTTATTAGGCTATCAAGATGTGTTTACCCAGTTTTGGGTTATATAGAGCTATCCGCATGGGCTATATGGAGTATCTATCTATCGATAAACATCTAAACATAGAGAGAGAGAGAGAGCGCACGTATCTGATGGGAGCGCATTTGCAAAAAGTGGGACAACTTCGCCGAAACACGTTGTTTGAGCTTTCACGGTGTCCGTAGTTTTCTTGCGGCGCAAGCACGGTGCGCCGGTTACGAGCGCTGAACAAGCACGCGCGTTTTTTGCCGCGTGGGCGGCGCAGAGACGCTGGTGGGCGGCGCAGAGACGCTGGGGAAACCGTATCTGATGGGGAAACGCGGCTCGACGTAACACCGGATTTTATTGGTGGTGATCAGATTGTAAACACAGGTGTAGGTGAGTCTAGCATCGTTTTGTACACACAAAACAGTGTTCCATGATCAAACCTCACTATTTAGAGGAAGTAAAAGTCACGTTTTCCATCGGTGAACCTGCGGAAGGATCATTACTGGCTCGTGCGTCTCTCGCGCGCGGCGGCTCTGCGTCTACCCGCGCGTGAGCGGCACAGGTCAGCATCTATTTGATTCTGCAGTCAAAACATTTTACCGAACAATTCATCTCTCACGCCACATTTGCTGTCCAAACACAAACAGGCTCCCAATCAGCCTGCCCTGCTCCGTGAACAGAAAAAGACAAGACAAGCCGATTTTATTTATAAAGCACTTTAAAAACAGCAAGACCAAAGTGCTGAACAAAGAAAACAAGACAGCAGTACACAAGGGAAATGCAGATAATAAAAAAAAACACATAGGATAAAAGCAACAATAACAAACATAGTTTATCATGAATCAAATAACACAGTATAAAATAACTAGGTTAAATGAAATAAAAAATGAATGCACAACAACTAAATTCAGCATCTCAAACTTGGTCAAAAGCCAGGTGAAATAAGTGGGTCTTAAGAGAAGTTTTAAAGGTTGTCAGTGAAGAGGCCTGTCTAATATGCAATGGCAGCGAGTACCACAGTTTAGGGGCTGCCACCGCAAAGGCTCTGTCCCCCCTAAACTTCCGCTTAGTCCTCGGCACGTCCAAGAGCAGTTTATCAGCTGATCTGAGCGAGCGGGAAGGGGAGTGTAGGTGCAATAACTCAGAGAGGTACGATGGGGCAAGGAATTTTAAAATGAACTCTAAAATAAACAGGTAAACAGTGCAATGACGATAAAACAGGGGTAATGTGCTCCCTCTTACGTATTCCAGTCAAAAGCCGTGCGGCGGCATTCTGGACCAGCTGAAGACGAGCCAATGAGGACTGGTTTACGCCAATATACAAAGAGTTACAGTAATCCAGCCGGGACGTAAGAAAGGCGTGGATTACTGGTTTTAATCTTGGCGAGCTGTCTCAGGTGAAAGAAACTAGATTTCACCACAGCAGTAATCTGACCCTCCAACCTAAGACTGTCATCCATCTTAACACCCAGATTTGTGACCATGGGTTTTGCATACTGGGAAGAATATCTTGTGTTTCTTTTTTTTCTTTTTTTTTATTTATGGGAAAAGAGAGGATTGTGTTTCTCTTTTCTTGTTACATTTAAAGTAAAGAGAAAGCTGTTCTCTAAAAGCAAATATTTAAACTACTCTGACCTGCTAGAAAAGGTTTTTCAGTTTTTTATGTCTCTCAGAATTATTTTACTAATTTACTGAAACAATTTACTATAAATGTTCTCTTTGCAGTTTTAGAAAATAATGAAGGACATGCGTGCTCACAGAACGTAAAACAGGAGTAGAGCGACGAAGAACAAATTACTGCATGAAACAGTTTCATTCTAGGAGCATGTACTGAAAAACCTGTGTGAAACATGTGAAACCTGTTCTCCACACACACACTGATGAAAATGTAACAACAAAGCAGACATTTTTAATCAGGTTTAAATATCTTTAATTTCTTTTGTCCTTAAAGTATGCGCCCTATGTGTTTCCCACTGTCTGTGTTTCTCTGTGAATTTCAGTTTACTTAAAGTTCACAGTCTTATTTTGCAGGTTATGTGTTTTTGTGGGTTTCCTTTTTATTTCCCTCCTTTGTTCTTTTCCAGTCCTCATTTCTATCTGATTAAGTTTACATTTTCCTTATAGTTTCCTAACTTTGAGATAATTTGGCAGTGTTTTTTTATTAAAAATATTTTTTATCTTCATGTAATCTCAACAAAGCTCAATAATCTTTGAAAACTAATGCTACATAAACACAGATTCGTTTAGACTCTGTTTATTTGCCTTTTGACAAAAAAAAGCTGCTATGAAAATTATGCTCTCACATGTAAGTAAGTGTGCATCTTAATTTCATTGACATATAAAAGCAAACACGATCTGAAGAAAACTATTCAAACAGTGAATGAAAAGTCACAATCATCAATACTGAACCAGTTTAATAAAGAAGGAGGAGTAGCCTATTTAAGTATATTAAACAATATAATCAAAAACATAACAGCAGCACAAAAAATCTGTGTGTAAAACACAAAAAATTGTATTCACATAAAGAGATAATAAGAAAAATACTGCACCGTGATTCAGGATCACATGTATGCAAACATGTGATTTCTGCTGATCCACGTTCCCTACAGGAACAAATAAACAGATCTGTCTAGTTATTCTACTCATTCAGCAAACAAACAGAAGGTGAAACTCTGACAAAACTTTTTCTTGTTCCCAACAGACGGCTGGATATCTAAACGTAGGCCCTGCTTGCACAGCGCGACTGCTGGAGTACCTAACCTCAAAGTCTGTCTCATTCATGCGGGGACAGCAGCAGCAGAGGACGCCTCCTCCCAGGAACAGCGGGAGCAGCAGAGCCCCAGCTGATGCAGATTCTATTGTTGATTGTAAGTGGGTTGCAAAAAACACAAACGGTATAGTGGTGGTCTAGGAGATTGTAATAAACAACAAGACACCAGTAATTTATCAGTGAGAGGAACCAGGAAAGCAGGAAACCTTTTTTATGAGGTTATACTCAGTAGTTGACAGTAGCTCGATCACTCATCACGTTAATAAAGGAAACGTGAGAGGAGTTTTCTAGTATTGTTTCTAAGCTGAAACTGCTTTCTGAGGAAAATTCAGAGTTTAACAAATGCAAACAAAAGTCACATATTTAATCAAATTTATTTGGTGTTTGTACTGTAACTACTTAGGAATGCAAAGAATGAAGCTCAACAGTTTTGCCTTTGTTAAGAATATTTTCCTCCCCCTGATATGCGGTCTTTAATGCAAAATTTTGCAACTCTTGTTAGTCTAAAAACAGAACTACACAAACACAAAGTCCTCCAGACTCTGTTTATTGAGCCTATTTCACAAAGAAGAGCCGTCATGATCAGATCAAAAAAAGAGAGAAACACGATCTCACGTGCTCATAAATACAGACTTTCATTTAATACAAATTTTAGCAAACAATCATAAAGAAAAAATTCCAACAATGTGAAGAACACTGTTCAAACATCGAATGCAAATCGGTGGTATAATCATCAGTACTGAACCAGTTCAAGCGTAGTCAAAGACCTGGCATAGACTTAAAATAATGGCTGCGCTGTTGGATGTTAAGGAAGCCTTGAATTTACACAGATCCTAGAAAAACCTCTGTTTCTATAATTAACAATATAAAAAAAGTACTGAAGAAAAAATTGTTTACACATTCATACTGCAAAGATTTCTGTCTATTTTAATCACATTTCCTGCTTTATTATTCTACTTATTCAAAGAAAAAAAAAAGAGGAAGTGAAACTTTTATAAAACATTTTTCTTGTTCTCAACGGAGGGGATGCCATTTAAACGTAGGCCTTACTTAATTCATAGATAAATAAGGTATTACACAGAGCTGGGTTTGGAGTACTCAACCTTAAAGTCAATCTCATTCCTGCGGGGACAGGAGCAGCAGAGGAGGCTTCCTCCCAGTAACAGCAGCCCTGCAGAAGCCCAGCCGATGTAGAGCGAGGCTCCCATCCTTTCCCAAGCGTAGTAGAATTCACGAGTGATGGTGATGGTGGTCCAGCAGACTGGTATGAGCAGCAAGATGCCTGCAAAGATGAAGACAATTCCAGAAGCTATAGCTTCTTTGCTCTTTTTCCTTCCAGCGGACACAAAGGTGCCGCAGTTGCCCCCAACAACACCAACCATGACCCCAAAGATCCCAGCGATGATGGCGATGACGACGAGCACTCTGGCAGCCTGCAGCTCTGTTGGTATGCCCAGCACAGACTCATAAGCTTTGCACCATTGTGTTTCTGTTAAGTAGTGTTCGTAATCAAACACACAGTACTTCCACAAACCCTGTAATTTTCTCCAATTAATGAATTTCCATAAGGGGAGAGCACAGCTGATGATGCTCCCCAAAAAGCCGATGATGGCCAAGACCAAACCCAGAAGCTGTCTTCCACCAGCCTTCATCATGAATCCTTCTTGATCTCTTCAAAGAGAGAAGATGGTGTGTTCTTAAGAGCTGCAGTATTTTACCTGTGAGCAAAGAGCTGAGCAGGAAGTGGGTTTTAGGTGGTATTTATAATCAGAGGAAAAGCTGACGGTGGGTTCCTCGCTCACTAATCATGCTGTTAAAGGAGGTGACAGATTGTCTGGTGTTGCCTCTGAGCAGAAAATGGTCTCTGAGGGAAACCTGGAGTCTCAGAGGTGCATCAAAATTCACATATAATGAGGCCACACAGAAAATTCTGCATATCTGTACAGTTTCATTATCAACTCTTTATTTTATTGAGAACTTCTTAAGAAGAAGAAGAAGAAGAAGAAGAAGAAGAAGAAGAAGAAACAGCCTTTATTGTCCCACAGAGGGGAAATTTGGGTGTAACAGCAGCCGCAGTTATTATAAATATAAATAAAAATATAATAATTCACACTATTAAGAAAAGAATATATATATATATAAAATCAACAAACAAGATTAACCTTAATACTACTAATAATAACACTATATACAATGTACATGATGTGCCTGTGTGTTGAACCTTAACAGGCCGGACTATTTACAGTATATTATATATTATCCTACATTGTGTAGATTATTGTGGTTTTTGTTGGGAGCAGTGATGGTTATAAAGTCTTACAGCTGCTGGGAGGAAGGATCTGCGGTAACGCTCCTTTGCGCATTTAGGATGCAGCAGTCTGTCACTGAAGGAGCTCTCCAGCTCAGCAACAGTTTCATGCATGGGATGGGAGACCTTGTCCATCAGTGATGTTATTTTGGTCAGAGTCCTTCTGTCTCCCACCACCTGCACTGAGTCGAGAGGACATCCTAGGACAGAGCTGGCTTTCCTGATGAGCTTGTCTATCCTCTTCCTCTCAGCTGTAGACAAGCTGCTGCTCCAACATACTGCTGCATAGAAGATGGCTGATGCCACCACAGAGTCATAGAAGGTCTTCAGTAGTGTCCCCTGCACTCCAAAAGACCTCAGCCTTCTCAGCAGGTAGAGTCTGCTCTGACCCTTCCTGTAGAGCGCGTCAGTGTTATGAGTCCAGTCCAGTTTATTGTTTAGGTGAACACCCAGGTACTTATAAGAGTCCACTATCTCAATGTCCACTCCCTGGATGTTCACCGGTGTCCGTGTGGTGGGTCTGCGCCTGCGGAAATCCACCACCAGCTCCTTGGTTTTAGCGGCGTTGATCAGGAGGTGGTTCCGCTGGCACCAGCCCACAAAGTCCTGAGTCCACTGTCTGTACTCTGAGTCATCCTCACCTGTGATGAGGCCAACTATGGCAGAGTCGTCAGAGAACTTCTGCAGATGGCAGTGTGGGGAGTTGATGGAGAAGTCTGCAGTGTAGAGGGTGAAGAGGAACGGTGCCAGCACAGTTCCCTGTGGGGCCCCCGTACTGCAGACCAGCCTGTCAGAGACACAGCCCTGTGTCCTCACGTACTGTGGGTGGTCAGTGAGGTAGTCCAGTATCCACTCGGAGATGTGGTGGTCCACTCCTGACAGTTCCAGCTTGTCTCTCAGAAGTCCTGGCTGGATGGTGTTAAAAGCACTGGAGAAATCAAAGAACATGATCCTCACAGTGCTTCCAGGCTTCTCCAGGTGGGTCAGAGCTCGGTGCAGGAGGTAGATGATGGCGTCATCCACCCCGATGCCAGGCCAGTAGGCGAACTGCAGCGGGTCCAACGAAGACGACACCGTGAGGCGTAGATGGTTGAGGACCAGCCTCTCGAGGGTCTTCATTAGATGCGATGTCAGGGCTACCGGCCTGTAGCTGCTAAGATCCTTTGGATGTTTGGTCTTTGGTACCGGTACCACACAGGAGGTCTTCCACAGTTGTGGTACTTTCCCCAGCTTCAAGCTCAGGTTGAACATGTATCCCATGATGCCACACAGCTGATCTGCGCAGCACCTCAGGAGCCTGGAGCTGATGCCGTCTGGACCCGCAGCCTTTCGCACCTTGATCTTACGTAGCTCCTTCCTCACATGATAAGTTGAGAGGGACAAGATGGAGGTGGGGGATGGGGGTTGTAAGATGGAGTCCTCAGAAGTGAAGGGGGTGGGTGATGGCTGAGAGCTGAGAGGTGTGAGGTCCGAAGAAGAAGAAAGGTTGGCAGTCATTAAAGATGGTGGGGCTGACAGCAGGGGGGACTGGGCTGGGGGAGGGGTGGGTGGCTGGTCAAACCTGTTAAAGAACTGGTTCAGGTTGTTCACCCACTCTAAGTCTCCCACAACCCTAGGGCTTGGTTTGTGGCCTGAAATTGAGTTCAAACTCCTCCAAACCCCACTGATGTTGTTCTGCTGTAGCTGGTCCTCCATCTTCTTCCTGTAGATGTTTTTTCCATCCCTGATTTTCCTTCTCAGATCCTTCTGCACGGCTCTCAGCTCCTCCTTATTTCCTGATCTAAAGGCTCTCTTCTTCTCCTTCAGGAGAGCCTTTATTTCGGAGTTGATCCAGGGTTTGTTGTTTGAAAAACACCGTACCCTCCTGGTGGGCACAGTGTTTTCCACGCAGAAATTGATGTAATCAGTGATGCAGTCCGTGATGCTGTCGATGTCCTCCCCATGAGGGGCACAAAGCTCTTCCCACACAGTGGAGCTAAAGCAGTCTCTCAGAGCTTCTTCAGTCTCCTCAGACCATTTCTTCACTGTGTGTGTCACAACTGGTTCTCTGTGTACCAAGGGTTTGTACACAGGCTGGAGATGAACCAGGTTGTGATCTGAGCCCCCCAGGGGAGGCAGAGGTGATGAGCTGTATGCCTCCTTGATGTTGGCATACAGTAGATCCAGTGTGTTGGTATTCCTGGTGTGGCAGGTGACATACTGGGTGAAGGTGGGGAGAGTGGAGGACAGGGAGACGTGGTTAAAGTCCCCTGAGATCAGAAAGAGGGCCTGTGGGTGCTGTGTTTGGAGTCTGCTGGTAGTAGCATGGAGGACATCGCAGGCTGCAGCAGCGTTAGCAGAGGGCGGCACATACACAGTTATCACAATAACATGTGAAAACTCCCGAGGAAGATAGTGCGGTCTCATACCAACAGCGAGCAGTTCAATGTCCTTACTGCAGAGCGTCTCTTTGATGGTTAGATGTCTGGAGTTGCACCATCTATAGTTCACAAACACAGCCAGACCCCCGCCCCTCTTCTTACCACTCTCCTTGGTTCTGTCGGCACGGATCAAATGAAAGCCGTCCATGTTTATGTGTGAGTCCGGGGTTAGCTCGGTTAGCCACGTCTCCGTCAGGCACATGAGGCTGCTCTCCCGGTAGCTCCTTTGATGTCGCGTTAGCGCCGCCAGCTCGTCCACTTTGTTGGGAAGAGATCTCACGTTTCCCATGATGATGGACAGGATGACGGGCCTGCACCTTCTCCTCTGGCAACGACGACCTATGCCCGCACGTCTCCCGCGTCTCTTCCTTCTCAGTTCGCGGGGAATATCAACTCGTTCTGCAGGAGTAGGCACAGCGGAGCTCCCGATGGAGATCAGCTGGTCCCGAGAGTAAACAATAGGAGCGTGGCCCCTCTCGCAGTCTCCAAACATAAACACCATAAAAAGGGTAAATAAAAACAAAATTTTCCAGAAAAAAGTCTGCTCCATCATGAGGAAAAAGAGCAGAAGATACAGAAACACAAAAACACATCTAATACTAAACAAAATGAGAAAAAACACGGAATGAGTGCGGAGCTGCTGAAACTGGCTGCCTGCTCGCGCGGCGCCGGAAGAGGAGAGTTCTTTATTCACAAAGTGAATAAAGAACTCTAAATGTCTTTAGTGTCACTGGAATGTGATATTTATTCACAGCAGGTGCTCGTGTAGAGTTCCCAGGAAGAACACATGACTGCAGAGTGACTTCACTGCCAGCAGATACTTGAGGCTCATGGATTAACATGTAGCTTCCTCATATGTTGGCTCATACTCAGATCCATGTGTCTCTGTGATTCATGTTCTTCTCTGTGCTCAAATCAGATGAATTTTCAAGCACTTCTAAGTCTAAATTATTAAAGAGAACATGTGAACACCAATGTTCTCATTTCCATTTCACAACCATAAACCACACTCCAGAACTGGAAAGTTTCCTGGTGGCCTTCTGTGAGTTTTGATACATTTACGGACCTCTTAGTATCCTACAATGAGGTGTGATTCTGTCAAACTCTCATTTGACAATATTCATAGCACGCGGATGCACATGCAGTCTGTCCTCATATCTGTCTCTCTTTCTCTTTGCAAGGCATCCTTTTCTACACCTACATTCAGACAAGTCAGTGTAAAAATGATCGAAGGGAAGGTGAAGGAGTAACTTTAAAAAGAGATGCAGCTAAATGCTGGAGAGCCAGTCAGACTGCAGGTCAGTGAAAAACTTTAATCAGACACACTGAGCCTAGCTGCACAGTATAAAAAAAATCAGTAATTAAAATAATTGTTTCTATACATCTTACAGAGTTTTACTGTTATTTATAAATAACAGTGTCTAATGAAAAATAAGGTGAAAAAAAATGACCTGTGAATAAACATGATTTTTACTTCTTTTTTTTACAGAAAATTTTATGTCACAAGGGTAATTTCATGAATATATCATGTTTATTTTAAAGATAAAACTGTTAAATTCTACTTCATTGCTAAAATCTGACACACTGAGTGTCAGATTTTACATGGATTTGTTGGTGTTAAATGGCAGATATATTGTTGTTATTATGGACATTTTCACCACAAAAATGGTAGGAAAAAAACTGGATAATTTTAATTATTCCAGCCATCCATTTTCTTCTGCTTATCCAGGGGTTGGTGCAGGAGCAGGGGCCCAAGCACAGAATCCCAGACCTCCCTCTTCCCAACCGTATCCTCCAGCTTATCCGGTGTACACTGAGAGATATAATCTCTCCAGCACCACCTCAACTGGCTTCTTTTGATGTGGAGTTCCACCCAAATGACTGTACTTGTCACCCTATCTCTGAGGGAGAGGCCACCCACCCTTTGGACGAAGCTCATTTCTCCCACTTGTATCCGTGAGCTGTTTCGGTCACTACCCAAATCTCGTGACCACAGGTGAAGGTAGTGATGACTGAATGGTAAATTGACACCTCCGTTTTTACACTCAGCTCTCACTTCACCACACTGGACTGATGGACAGTCTGCACTTCCAATCCATCCGTCAATCTCCCGCGTCTTCATTTTGACCAATGAAGGCTGTGACTCTGCAAGTGGGAAGAGCACAGGTGATGATGCTCCCCAGTGATGGCCCACACCAAACCCAGACACCATCTTCCACTGCATTTCAGTTGATCTCTGTAGAGGAGGGATGGGGTGTTCTTTAGAGCTGCAGTTATGTATCTGTGAGAGAAGAAGAGCTGAGCAGGCAGTGGTTATTGTGGGTTTTATAACCTCCTGAATCACTCGTCAGATTGAGCAATAAGATGGCAGGTTTTCTAGTGTTGCCTCTGAGCTGAAACTGGTTTCTGTAGCAAACATTTTCATAGATCTATACAAACTCATATAATGACAAAAATGCACAAGACACTGACAGCACTGTAGTTTCCATAACAGGCAACAAGTTGGTGGTGTGTGTTTTGTAATGCTTTTTGTCAAATATGCCCGCTCAGGATCTGGCACACGGAAGAAACACATCTCCCCTGATCCAGGTGATGGTGCAGCAAACGTACACTTTTGTTTGGAGAAGGGTTGTTAAATTCAAAAGCGTGCGCAGCACACAGAGTACTGTAGAATCCACCATGGTTTTTGTGGTCAATCTACTTGAGCATGTACAGAAAATGTATGAGAGTTGCAACCATAGCACACATGCCAGTACCTCCCATTATGGAAAACATGTGTTTTCACTGATAACATAGAGACAGAGACTGGAGCATTTAAAAAAAAAGTCCCACTCTGCAAACTGTGCTGTTTTTAGTGACTCAAAATGGTGCTGTTGTGTAAATAAACAGGCAAAATGCAACAAAGTTTTTCTGTTTTCACCTAAAAACATTCTCGTGTAAACAGGGCCTTAGAAAATTAATCGTGGAATCATGACTGGAAGACAGGCCTGTTCTCAGAATTTATGGAAAAAAGATCTGTTTTAACTTTAAACTTTTTTATAGTTTTGACCAACTACTTCACAATATGACCACTGAAAATGTACACAAACTGCAATTTTTGAAGTTTCATCCACTGAATTACTGAACATAGATGAATCCTCATTGTGAAAAAGATGAGGTTCGTGGTCTTGTCCAAGAACACTTCAGTATGCAGAGGGGTTTTAATTAGCATGTCCAGACAGTAGCTTTTTAATGTTGAAAGAAGGCTTTGCACTGCCACAGACCATTCATAAATACTGCCTTGTATGTTTTTTGGGGTTTTTTTGGGTAATGAGGGGATACTTTTTCCATTTTTCCAATTTTTCCATAACCTGCATAAAGCAGCAAGGTAAAAACATGTCATGAAATAAGACGTGCATTTCACAGTCTCATCTCCTGCATGCTGTCGTTTAAATCTCGCAGTCTTGTGGCATCACATTGTTAGGAGACTGGTGTAAGGTTGTTTGGATTCTCAGTGTATTTCTCTGCCACACTTCCCTAAGTCATAATTGGTTCTCCTACCTTCTCCTTCACCTTGATGTTTTTATCTAGGTCAAGAAAAGAGGGGTGGTACATTTTGTGGTTATTATCTGTGAGAGACAGCTGAGCAGGAAGTAGTTTGTATATGGTTTTCATAAGTTGACTGTGGCTTCCTCGCTTACATTGCTTGACAAGACAAGACATGCTTTCTCAAAGAGAATATTTGGGTTTCTCTCTTCATGAGGTTCTGGTTCTCATACAGCACTTTTCTATTCTACTTTGAGCACTCAAAGCGTTTTATACAACATGCCTCATTCACCCATTCACACTCCAACGGTTACATCAGAGAGCTTAAACCTTGGAAAATTACAGGTATGGGCAATAGGACCCATGTGTTATCAATGGTGTGTGAGATGTTTGTGGTGTTTGTGAGACGGACGACATTCAAACACGCTGAGCGGGGGCGGGGTTTGTTGTTCCCAGCAGCACTTCATGTTCTTCATTTTTAGGTGATCACAATTCATCAGAGGAAATGCTGAATTTTATTAAACGGGTATCTGATTTGATAAAAAAAAAAATCTAAAACACTGTGATGTTATGAATTGCTCTGTTTTGTGTGTGTGTGTGATGCATTTTAAAAAAGTGTCCATGCAGAATGTATTTGTGAAACAGGACTCCAGATAAACACTGTTAGAAACAGTTTCACTCTACCAGCTTGAAAAAAAAAAAAACCCAACCACTCACAAACCACACACACAGATGAAAACACACACGCACCAAAGCAAACATTTTAATCAGGCTCAAAAATCTTTTATCTCTTTTTTCCTCTTAAAGTTCAGTCAGATAGCTCTCATGATCTCTGTATATACATGGTTTTGTTGTGATTAGCATTTCTCTTCCCTCGTGTTGTTAAATGTTGATTCCTGTATTACTTTTTCTTGGCCTCCTGTGTTCCCCTCTGTGTGAGTTTGATCCTAATCCCTCTTTCAGTCTACTTCCTGCTTTAAATTGAAGGTTAGATCTTTATGTGAATATCTGTGTTTCTATAGTCCTCCTTTCCTTTTCCGGCTCTCATTGTGGCTGATTAAGTTCTTGTGTTCCTTATTAATTTTGCCCTCTTGTGTGTATTTAGTGTTAAGCCTCAGTCTTTTAATGTTGGTTAATAAAGTGCATTTTCCAACTAGTTTAAATGTAACTGTATATATGTATTAAATTCACATTAGCTAATAACACTTGATTTTCTGAAAATCTGTAATTGTTCTTAATGAAGAAGTTGATCCATCAAAACACATTTTAAGATCTTAAGTCAAAGTAACAGTTTTGACTGAAATAACAGATATGTTGAGTTGCAAGAAGAGCTAAGAGTGTCAGTGTTGTCTTTCATCAGCTCTAAAATGTATTAGTCTTTAAAAAATAGAGAGTACGAAATAAACACAGACTCATTCAGACTGTTGGTTTTTTTCTTTTTTCTAGCCTGTCATGTCTGGCAGTTTTCACAGTGATCCGAAAGGCATTGTTGCAGCCAAACATTTGCTTTTACAAGAAGAGCTCTATGAGTTCTTGATAGGCTACTCTTGTTAATGTTTTTTATTTTATTGGTTCATTCATCCAGATCATTGTTCACAGAATATGTCAGCCAGATCTGACGACATGATGACTCTTTCTCTTATATATATGTGTAGGGGGGCAGCATGGCCACAGTTCACCTTTCTCCCCATGTTTGTTTGTTTGTCTTCTTGGATGGGTGCTCTGTTAACTGTAATTTTCCCATTGTGGAATCAATAAAGTATCATCATCTTCATCGTCGTCATCATCATATTTCAAAGACTGCACATAGCTCCTGCCAGTATATTTGAAGAAAAACAGAAAACATGTAATGCTTACTCATTCTTTCAAGAGAAAAATTGAAAATTTCATCAAATTTTTGTCTTGTCTACAACAGACTGTCAGATGTCTAAATGTAAGCCTTAGTTTACATAAACACAGAGCAATGGTTTGACTAATTAACCTCATAGTCAGTCTCAGCCCTTCGGGACAGGAGCTGCAGAGGAAGCCTCCTCCCACGATCAGCAGCCCCACAGACAATGAAAATGGAGGCTCGTGTTCCCTCTTCTGAGAGATGAGTTGAAGAGGACTGCAGAATTCACTGCTCATGTTGTTGGTGAGCCAGGAAACAGGTATGAGCTCAATGATGAAAATGTCTCCAGATGCTTTGCTCTTTTTCCCCCTATCGACACAACGTTCTTGCAGTTACTCCCACAACACCAAACAGGATCCCAAAGGCCCCAACAATGATAGCAATGGTTGTGAGCACCCTGGCAGCCTGCAGGTCTTAAGGTAAGGCCAGATGAGAATCATGTAATTTGCACAGCATCTGGCCTGTCCTCTTGCTCACACAGCACTTCCACAAACCCCTCCCAGGTGACCTGAGCTGTGACTTTCCACGTGGGAAGAACACAGGTGAGGATGCTCCCTGGATAGCCATTGATGGACCAAACCTATAAGCTCTCTTCCACAATCGGTCATGATGAAGCTGTGTTGAGCTCGTCAAGGGGAAAGATGGTGTGTTCTTGCGAGCTGCAATGATTGTCTGTGAGAAAAGAGCTGAGCAGGAAGTGTTTTTATGTGGTTTTATAGAGAAGAAGCTGACGTGCTTATTGGTTTAGTTTAGTTCATTGGTCACCTGGTTAGATGAGATGATAGATTTAAAGGACAAAGAATGGAGGCTGATTTGATAGTATGGAGTTTGACAGCGTGGGAAAATTGAAGTGATGTAAAGAACAGACTACTGGACAAACACCCAGAAAGTAGGCAGACGAGAGATAACAGCTCTACGTTACTGACCTCGGCAATAAGCTTCATTTATTGACGTGTCAGAAAAGAGGTGAACAGGAAATGTTTTAGGTGTTGTTTAAAACCAAAAGGAGAAGCTGAATTTGTTTTCTTTGCTCAGTAATCACACAGTTAAAGGAGATGAGAGGTTTTTCTCTTGAGCTGAAAATGGTTCTCTGCAAATAAAGTCACACTTAAAGACAAAAATATGAAAATGAATGCATATGAAAACTGGCTTAAATTTAGTTTAATTTGATGATACTGACTCTGCAAACAGGGACTTCACCAAGTGACCAGTGATAGAAAAGATGCCCTGCTCTGTGGCAATCATAGCTGCGGTATCAGGTCTATAAGTGACTTATTTCAATGTAAATCAAGGCTGTCAACCATGGAGATCATTATTAGGACACATCCTACCAGATGTCAGTGATCAAATTGATGGGACGTTTGCATCTAAACACTTGTTGAAATGATACAGTGGAGACCACAGACTATAAGACTGAGAGAGAGGGAATCTTCAGAGAGACATAAATGTC
Organism: Archocentrus centrarchus; assembly: GCF_007364275.1. Lineage (NCBI taxonomy): Eukaryota > Metazoa > Chordata > Actinopteri > Cichliformes > Cichlidae > Archocentrus > Archocentrus centrarchus. The sequence goes on along the minus strand of NC_044359.1, from coordinate 31,470,210 downwards.
ACTGATGGCCAAAAAAATGCAGTATAGACATATTTTGAGTTAATATTTGGTAATATCAAATTATGCAATTATTATTCATTATGTTTGTTCATGCTGGTTTTCTGTGTTCTGGTGTTAATTTAATTTGCTATTAGAATTGTTTTCCTGCCATTATTGTGCAGTGCTTTGCATTTTCAGAATCAGAATCAGAATACTTTATGATCCAAAGGGAAATTACTATTGTTACAGCTGCAACCGTTTCATTTAAACGAGTAAACCTAAAACACCAATAACATACACTAAAGGCATAAAAGTTATAAGCCTAAGAGATATTTTGACTATATACACATCTAAATCCTATACACATATGAAAATTGTGAGTGCAAATTTTTAAATAGGTGTCATTATATATATATGCACAGTCCTTTTTTGTACAATGTATAAGTGTATGTACAATGTACAATGTATATAGTGTATGTACAATGTATATGGAAATTTAAACAATTTATGTACAATTGAATACTGATAAGTGAATGACCACTGATGAACCACAATGTCACCTATTAAGGGAGGAGTTATAGAGTCTGATGGCCACAGGTAGAAAATGACCTCATGTGGCGCTCTGTGGTGCATTTTGGTGGGATGAGTCTTGCACTGAATGTGCTCCTGTGTCCCATCACTGTGTTGTAGAGTGGGTGGGAGCCATTGTTCATAATGGCCTGCAGCTTAGACAGCATCCTCCTCTCCGACACTGCCATAAGCGGAATCCAGCTCCACTCCCACCACATCACTGGCTTTGTGGATCAGTTTATTGAGTCTGTTGGCGTCTGCGCCCTCAGTCTGCTGCCCCAGCATGCAACAGCCTAGAGGATGGCACTCGCCACCACAGACTATAGAAGATCCTGAGCATAGTCCGGCAGATGTTGAAGGACCTCAGGCGTCTCAGAAAATAGAGGCGACTTTGGCCCTTCCTGTATAGGGCATCAGTGTTCTTAGCCCAGTCCAGTTTGTTGTTAATGTGTACTCCCAGATATTTGTAGTCCTCTACGGTGTCCACACTGACCCCTCCGATGGACATAGGGGCCACCGGTGCCTTGTCTTTCCTCAAGTCCACCACCAGTTCCTTTGTCTTTGTCACGTTGAGCTCTAGATGGTTCCGCTTGCACCATGTGACAAAGTCCTTCACTGTCCTGCTGTACTCATCCTCATCACCCCTGCTGATACATCCAACTATTGCAGAGTCATCAGAAAACTTTTGAAGATGGCAGGTCTCTGAGCAGTAGCTGAAGTCTGTGGTGTAGAGGGTGAAGAGGAAGGGAGAGAGGACAGTCCCTTGTGGGGCTCCAGTGTTGCTAACTACTCTGTCAGACACACAGTGTGCAGGCGTACATACTGTGGTCTGCCAGTCAGGTTAGTCAACAATCCAGGACACAAGGGGGACATCTACCTGCATCGCTGTCAACTTATCACCCAGAAGAGCAGGCTGAATGGTGTTGAATGCACTTGAGAAGTCAAAGAACATGACCCTCACAGTGCTGGCCGGCTTATCCAGGTGAGCGTAGACTCGGTTTAGCAGGTAGATAATGGCATCCTCAACTCCCAGGCGGGGCTGGTAGGCGAACTGGAGGGGGTCCAGAAATGACTGGACCATGGGCCGGAGCTGATCCAGGACGAGCCTCTCCATGGTCTTCATTATGTGGGAAGTCAGTGCCACTGGCCTGTAATCCTTGACGTCACTGGGTCGCGTCATCGTCGGGACCGGAACGATGCAAGATGTCTTCCACATCACAGGGACCCTCTGAAGATCCAGGCTCATATTGAAGACATGGTGCAGTACTCCACAAAGCTGGGTGGCACAGGCTTTAAGCACCCTGGGGGAGACCCCGTCAGGGCCTGCAGCCTTGTTTTTGTGGAGTCTCTTAAGTTGTCTTCTCACCTGGTCAGCAGTGAGACTAACTGTAGAGGTGGCGGGTGGGGGAGGGGTGGAGACGTCAAGAGGGCCATCACAGGAAGGAAGCAGGCTATTGTGAAGTGTGGGGGTGGGTGGGGGTGGAGTGGACTTCTGGAGACCGGCAGCAGAGCTGTCTGGACGAGGGATGACAGAGCCTGCAGTGTCAAACCTGTTAAAGAACAGATTTAGCTCATTGGCCCTGTCCACACTGCCCTCCATTCCCCTGTTGTTGCTGGTCCTGAAGCCAGTGATGGTTCTTTTTCCACTCCATACCTCCCTCATGTTGTTCTGCTGGAGTTTCAGCTCCAGCTTCCTCCTATAATTGTTTTTAGCCTCCCTAATTGTTGTTTTGAGTTCCCTCTGGATCGTTCTCACCTCCTCCCTGTTGCCAGCCCTGAAGGCTTTCTTCTTATTGTTGAGAAGTGCTTTAATGTCCTTTGTTACCCACGGCTTGTTGTTTGGGTAGCATTTGACAAAATTTTTTGTTTGTATCATTTATTTATTTAATTTGGTTATTTTTGACTCCCTGCAAATATAAAATCTGTCTGCATTTTGATTCAGCAGTCAAATACAAAATGCATTTCCTTTTTTCCTCACATCGAGATAAATAAAAAATATACTATCCAGTGATCCTGCTTTACGGCCAGAACTGTCAGAGTTAGCTGTGAGTCAACTAAGAATAACAGCGTAAATATGATGAAATATGTTATATGTTGCAAATAAATGACTGAAAACGTTGTGCAAATTATACATAATAATGGTTAGCTGTGAGTTAGCTCAGTAATTTGTATGCATGTTATTAGAATGGTGTGAGCTTGTTTGGATTCACTTTTCCTTATCAGTGTTTTCACATCAAGGAAGAGTGGTGAGAAAAAAAGAGATACGACGTATTTTTCAAACATCTTTGCTGTTGACATCTGAGCAGGAAGTCAGTTTTTATGTGGTTTTCCTACTCAGAGGAGAAGTTGACTGTGACTTCTCCGCTTACTACCTCACATTGATAAGACACAGTAAATGGTACTGATGGTACGATGTCCACGTGCTTTCTCAAATAGAATATTTGTGTTTCTCTCTTTAAGATTGCTTCAGTATGAAATACCCTGAGATTGGTGATGTTGTAAATTAATTTAAATACATTTGAAGTTAAATATAAAGTGAGACATGATACACATGAGCAAAACACTTTATGTACAGTTGTTGTGTCTAATCTGGCTACCCAGCAAGTGAAATGGTCGTGGAGCCTGTGCCACTTTTATTTAGCAGAAACTCAGATGCACATCTCATAACTCACATAGCAACACATAACGTAGTTCATTCTGGGACAGGAATTGCATCTTGGGTAATGAGTTATAACTCCCAATCATACTGGTTTCCAAATTGTAGTATCAAATTAGCATCATTCAGTAGCTAATAATTCATAACCATCAATAGCACGCTTGTGATGCATTTACGACAGCAATATAAAGAGTGAGTTTTGAAACTTGAGTGTTAGTGTGTTTGAAGTGTGTAGTTAGTTTAGTGTGTTGCTGGTCAATGTGATGCTAGTCAAAAAGCTGCCAAAGGCAGACTCTAATATAAACGCTGTCTCCAACAGGAGGAGCGACACACCTGGAAGTGTGAGGCCTGTGATGAGCCCCTCCGTCTGTGGTGGACAGGAACAGTTTTTTTGAGTGACACAAATAATTTGTGTGGTGTCTCATTGTGACACCTGATTGTTCTGTAAATAGTTGTAGAAAAAAAAATCTGAGGCATTGCTTCCATTTTAATGTAAATGTATATAATTTTGTTGTTGCTAAGTTTATACCTATGTTTTTTTTTTTGCTGTTTTATTTTTTTTAGATTTATCATTTAAGTTGTGAAAATTGTTCATTAAACATGTTTGTGGTTTTCACAGTAAACACAAACTTTTTTCTACACGGATTTTATACATTTATATTGAAAAAGTGTGCTGAAAAAATGACAATCAAAAAATGAATTGTTGTTGTGTCTGTGACAGGTATTGTGTTCTGGCTTTCGTGTTTTCTGTTTGGGACTGACTTTGTTTTGTTGGGGCAGATCGCCTCAGTGCGCCTCCTCCTCTGTGAATGTGTGTGCCCACAGATCTGAGTTTCCTTATTTGTGTTTATACCAGTAAGTGCTGAACAATAATAAAAGCAACAATACAACATGTTTTGCATACAGCTGAATTAAAAGCACAGGACAGGATCTCACGTGCTCCATGAATATACATCCTACTTTGATCTAAAACTTTATTGGGACAACAGTCCCAGAAAACAGGAAAAAAGAGGAAAAGAAAATGAAACATATTTTGAAGAAAACTATTAAAAATGAATAGTCAAAGCATCAGGCCTAGACTTAAAAGCTAGATTGCATGCAAGTTAAATATACATATTTTGAATTACACAGAGGCCAGGAAAAAAAAATTTGTGTTGGTGTAATAAACAACCATATAAAAAAAAACAAACAAATATAACTGTTAATAAAATAGGTGTAAAATATTGAGATTCAAAATACTGCACATGTAGTGTACAGTTGTTTTGAAGACAAAAGAAAAGTTTAAACTTTGCACTTTTTAATTATTTTAATCATTTTTAACATAGTTATTCTGCTCATGTAAGGCACAAACAGTAGGTGAAACGTTCATGAAGCAGATACGTACTGTGCCGTTCTTGTGCATGTCTGATGCAAAGGCTTTTAACACCTTTCTCATATCACAACTCTGGAGACCGAAGACCGTTGTCAGCAGGTTTAATGACATTCAAAAGGGTGAAACTGAAAACAAGATAAACAATACAATAAAAATATAAATATATGCAGCATAAAATGTACTTTATAATGAATTTCCACTGAGTGACATCCTAAATACTTCTATATGTATTAAACTACACTACTGGCGCCATCTTGGACAACCTCGTAAACTGCAGGTAAGTTACATAACAAAGAGACTGATTTTATGGTCAAATAATGCATAAGTGAACTATAGCTAACACAAAAACAATGTTACAAAATTATTTCTTTGGTACGCACCGGCAATGCAACCTTGAACAAAGATATATGCAGTAATTTCCTCCAACCTGACATCATAAACTGTCAGTTGTCGTTATTACCGTTTGTTTGACTGTTACTGCTGTTCAATAAAGTTTCAGTTCGAATAAAATAACGGGTTGCCAAGTTGCAATACCTAAAAAGAACACATGAGGGCACGCTTTCCACTTTTTGTCCTACATGGATGAAATTAGTTTCTGAATGCATAACATTAGCAACTTCATAACAGAACACGTACACTGCTGGATAGCTAGGCCTTGGAAACAGAGGCCTTGGAGTGAGCCTTGGAGTACTTAACCTCACATTCAGTCTCATCCTTGAGGGGACAGGAGGAGCAGAGGAGGCCTCCTCCCAGTAAGAGCAGTCCTGCAGAAGCCCAGCCGATGTAGAGCGACATGCCCAGCTCCCTCTTCAGAGCACTGGTTAGGATAGGATTCTTAAAATCACTAATGATTGTGTTGGCAACCCAGCAGACTGGTATGAGCACAAAGATGCCTCCAGTGATGAAGATGATTCCAGAAGCTAGAGTCACTTTGCTCTTTTGCCTTTCATTCCGCACACAGTTGGTGCATTTGCCTCCAACAGTACCAAGCAGCATTCCCAAGAACCCGAAGACAATGGAGATGACAGTGAGCGCTCTGGCAGCCTGCAGGTCGTGAGGTAAGTACAGCAGAGAATTGTAGACTTTACACTGCATCTGGCCTGTACTCTGGGTCACACAGTTCATCCAAATACCCTCCCAGATCGTGTGAGCAGTAATGATGTCGACACCAATGAATTTTGTGAATTTCCATGCAGGAAAAACACAGGTTATGATGCTCCCCAGAAAGTCGATGGTGGCCAAGACCAAACCCAGAGGTTGTCTACAAGCAGGCATTATGATGAACCACTGACAGGAAAGATAGTGTGTTCTTGAGAGCCACAAGTTAAATTTATCTGAGAAAACATCTGACCAAGGTTTTTTCTTTTTTGCTCACTCAGAGGGGAAGTGGGCAGTGCCTTCCAGTGTTGCCTCTAAGTTGAAAAACTGAAAAAAAACAGTCTCCAAGATGAAGACAAATATATTTAGTCACAAAAAAATGCAAATAAGATTAATATCTAAATGTTTAAAAAATTTCACAGGATCATTTAAAAAAATAATATAAAATAAGTGTGCAAACAGCGGCTTACAGGGGATATATACTACTGTGTATATATACTAAGCTGTAGATACATCATGACTAGAAACTTCTCTGAAACCCTACATGGTAACCTGGCAGGCACCAGCCTGTGACTATCAGTGAGAGAATAACAGTCATAGCCTCGAGATCAGAGGGAGACTGCAGAAACTATTGGAACAGACGTGAGGGACAAAGAAGTGGACAAATGTGAAATCTGAAAAACAAACTGACCACAACCAAATGAGTAACCCTGGAGTGAAAAAAGTGCCAGCATTTTATCTGTTTCTATCATGGCCAGGACCATATATAAAACCCCAGGATACAACCTCTACGTAATTAACACATAAAACACCACACAAAGGCATGAATGCTGGTAACAGCGTCAGCCACTTACATGGGTTACACAGTAAGCTCTACAAATCAGCCGTTAGTAAGTGATCAACACTGAAAAAAATGCCACAGACAAGACAGCGGGAATAAAGACAAGGAAACACTGAGGAGTCCAGACCCATAAAATCCAAACAGGAACAGAAACTCAAAAATACCACAAAAAAATGTGAACATGAATCTAAAACAGAAACAAGTGAGGACAAAATGTCAAAGCATGTGATGTAGAAAAAAGGGCTGGACTCTGTTCCAGTCTGGAGTTGCCCTCGGTGAGAGGCGGCGACACCCTAGGTCGCAGGTCGATGATCGATTTTGTAATCGTATCATCAGATCTGCGGCCGTGTGTTTTGGACACTTGGGTGAAGAGAGGAGCTGAGCTGTCAACTGATCACCACCTGGTGGTGAGTTGGATCAGGTGGCGGGGGAAGATGCCGGACAGACCTGGTGTACCTAAACGTATTGTGAGGGTGTGCTGGGAACGCCTGGCAGAAGCCCCAGTCCGGGAGATCTTCAACTCCCACCTCCGGCAGAACTTCAACAGCATTCCCATGGAGGCTGAGGACATTGAGTCCGAATGGACCATGTTCCGCACCTCCATTGTTGAGGCTGCTGCTCAGAGCTGTGGCTGCAAGGTGGTTGGTGCCTGTCGTGGTGGTAACCCCCGAACCAGATGGTGGTCACCGGAGGTGAAGGGAGCCATCATGCTGAAGAAAGAGTCCTATTGGGCTTGGTTAGCCTGTGGGACTCCGGAGGCAGCTGACAGGTATCGACAGACCGAGCGGTATAGTCGGGCGGTGGAAGGAATACTTCGAGGACCTCCTGAATCCCACTGACACACCTTCTGTAGTGGAAGCAGAGTCTAGGGAAGAGGGGGATGACTTGGCCATCACTGGGGGTGAGGTCACTGAGGCAGTTAAACAACTCCTTGGTGGCAGGGCCCCTGGGGTGGACGAGATTCGCCCTGAGTTCCTGAAGGCTCTGGATGTTGTAGGGCTGTCTTGGTTGACACGCCTCTGCAACATCGCGTGGAGATCTGGGGCAGTGCCATTGGATTGGCAGACCGATCGACCGAGATCGACAGACGGATCGGGGCTGCTTCTGCAGTGATGCGGACGCTGCACTGGTCTGTCGTGGTGAAGAGGGAGCTTAGTGTAAAAGCGAAGTTCTCAGTTTACCGGTCGATCTACGTTCCTACCCTCACCTATGGTCACGAGCTTCGGGTACTGACCGAAAGAATAAGATCGCGAATACATACGGCAGAAATGAGTTTCCTTCAAAGGGTAGCTGGTCTCTCCCTTAGAGATAGGGTGAGGAGTGCAGCCATCTGGGAGGGGCTCAGAGTAGAGCCGCTGCCCCTCCACATCGAAAGGAGCCAGTTGAGGTGGCTCGGACATCTGATTAGGATGCCTCCTGGCCGCCTCTTGGGTGAGGTGTTCCGGGCATGTCCCACCGGGAGGAGGCCCCGCGGCAGACCCAGGACATGCTGGAGAGATTATATCTCTCGGCTGGCCTGGGAACGTCTTGGGGTCCCCCGGATGAGCTGGAGGAGGTGGCTGGGGAGAGGGAAGCCTGGGCTTCTCTGCTTAGGCTCCTGCCGCCGCGACCTGGCCCCGGATAAGCGGAAGAGAATGGATGGGATGGATGGTGATGTAGAAATATTACAGATTTTAATCAAAGCATACAGTGTCTTGCAAAAGTATTCATACCCCTTGAACTTTTCCATATTTTGTCACATTACAACCACAAACAAATATATTTCACTGGAATTTAATGTGAAAGACCAACGCAAAGTGGTATACAATTGTGAAGTGGAAAAAAAATATACATGATTCAAAACATTTTTTACAAATAAAAACTGAAAAGTGCGGTGTGCAAAAGTATTCAGCCCCCCTGAGTCAATACTTTGTGGAACCACCTTTTG